>NC_041224.1:176679259-176695338 GCF_002837175.3 Physeter macrocephalus
ATTAGTGATGTTGAGCATTCTTTCATGTGTTTGTTGGCAATCTGGATATCTTCTTTGGAGAAATGTCTCCTTAGGCCTTCTGCCCATTTTTGGATTGGGTTGTTTGTTTTTTTGATATTGAGCTGCATGAGCTGCTTGTAAATTTTAGAGATTAATCCTTTGTCTGTTGATTCTTTTGTAAATATTTTCTCCCATTCTGAGTGTTGTCTTTTCGTCCTTTTTATGGTTTCCTCTGCTGTGCAAAAGCCTTTAAGTTTCATTAGGTCCCATTTGTTTATTTTTGTTTTTATTTCCATTTCTCTGGGAGGTGTGTCAAAAAGGATCTTGCTGTAATTTATATCAAAGAGTGTTCTTCCTATGTTTTCCTCTAAGCGTTTTATAGTGTCTGGCCTTGCATTTAGGTCTTTAATCCATTTTGAGTTTATTTTTGTGTATGGTGTTAGGCTGTCTTTTCTCCATTGTATATTCTTGCCTCCTTTATCAAAGATAAGGTGACCATATGTGCGTGGGTTTATCTCTGGGCTTTCTATCTTGTTCCATTGATCTATATTTCTGCTTTTGTGCCAGTACCATACTGTCTTGATTACTGTAGCTTTGTAGTATAGTCTGAAGTCGGAGAGCCTGATTCCTCCAGCTCCGTTGTTGTTTCTCAAGATTGCTTTGGCTTATTCGGGGTCTTTTGTGTTACCATACAAATTCTGTAATTTTTTGTTTTAGTTCGGTGAAAAATGTCATTGGTAGTTTGATAGAGATTGCATTTAATCTGTAGATTGCTTTGGGTAGTAGAGTCATCTCTTTTTGTTGCAGTGGTAAATGAGCATGTTTCCTTAATTTCTCTTTCAGATTTTTCATCATTAGTGTATAGGAATGCAAGAGATTTCTGTGCATTAATTTTGTATCCTGCTACTTTATCAAATTCATTGATTAGCTCTAGTAGTTTTCTGGTAGCATCTTTAGGATTATCTATGTATAGTATCATGTCATCTGCAAACAATGACAGCTTTACTTCTCTTTTCTGATTTGGATTCCTTTTATTTCTTTTTCTTCTCTGATTGCTGTGGCTAAACTTCCAAAACTATGTTGAATAATAGTGATAACACAACATTGTTAATCAACTGTACTCCAATATAAAATAAAAAGTGTTAAAATTAATTAATTAATTAGTTAGCTAAATAAAATAAAATTATGCAGCCATATATGAGATGTGAGAATTGGAAGAAACAGTAATCCAACGGGAATAAACTCTCCAGACTGTTTCCATGTATCTTTTTCAGATATGAGCTGAGATTGGACAGTTCATACTAATAAACACACTGCCATAGAAAGCCTGAAGGATGGGCAACTAATTCTCCCCAGGGTCATCTGGGAAGGTTTCAGAGAGGAGGTGACTTTTTTAGTAGGACTGTAGAAGACAGACTCTTAAAGTAGCCCATAAGATGCCCACCTCCTGCGGTTCACATTTGTATGATCTTCTCCCCTGAATGTTGTTAGGACCATGGTTGCTTCTAGCCAATAGAATATGGCAAAGCTGATGAGATATAATGATTATGTGTAAGTCATAACATGATTATGTTACATAAGACTATAGCACCCTCCTTGCTGGAGTGTCTCTCCCTCCCTGGCTGACTGTGAGGAAGTCAACATCCATGCTGGGAAACCCCACAGAAAAAGAACTGCAGGCAGACTCTGGAAGCCAAAGACAGCCTCCATCTGATGGTCAGCAAGAAACCGAAGCTCTCAGTCCTATTGATTTCAAGGAAATAGATGCTGCCACCAACACAGGAGTGGAGAAGCAGATCCTCCCCAGTCGAGCCTCCAGATGAGCTCCCAGCCCTGATAGACTTCTTGATGGAAGCCTTGAGGGGCCCTCAGTAGATGACCCAGCTAAGCTGTGCCCAGTCCCCTGACTCACAGAAACGGTGCAATGAGCAATACAGTGTGGTGTTGTAAGCCACTACATCTGCAGTTGCTTCTTACAGAGCGATAGAAAACTTATACAGGGAAGTTGGGGAAGGAGTTAGAATTTGCCAATTGTAGGAAGTGAAGGAAATTCCAGACAAAGGGAACAGCAGATTTAAAAGCATAGTAACAAGAAGATGTATATTTTGCTTCAGGAAAGGTATGCATTTAATCTCAGGCCAGTGTTTCCTTGACATGGCCTGACATCTAATCCTCCTGGGGAACTTTGTGTCAATCCAAGGCTCTGGTGCCACCCACAGAGATTCTTCTTCATGGTGTGTGGAATGGGGCAGAGGTATGGTAGGTCTAACAAATGCCCCAGGTGATCCTGATGCAGCAACTCCATAGAGCGGGATTGGGAACCACTTCTGCACCACACGACACCCTGCAAGAGGTCTCTCAGTACAAGAGTGACATTAAAAAGTTGATTTTCAAGAGGTGTAACTCAGAAGCAGTCTGGAGGGTGGTCTAGTGGGAAAAGAAGGGCTGGAGACTATGGTCCAGGGGTCACCTAGGAGAACACTGCAACAATGGCAATCTGAACTAGGGAATGGCCAGGCACTGAGGAGAACTGTACACAAGGGAGAGATATGAATGACCCTTGGCAGGATCTGGTGATGAGTCAGATGTAAACAGCCAAGAAAAGAGAGATGTGGGGGAGATCTGAAAGCGAGAGAGAAGGGAGGGAAACAAGGAAGGAGGAGAGGAGGTGGAGTTTTGGAGGGATGATAAGGAGCTCTGTTTGCATGAGCTGAGTTTTGCAGGCTCTGTCTTCACTGACCTGCGGACCTGCTAACTGGCCCTTGGGAGATTTTGAGTGTTGATTTTGGCTCTGTCTGTACTGAAATGGTCCAGACTCCAAATTTCCAGAAAATGAAATCCTCTCCACATGGAGGCCATTTACAGAGAAAACTGCTAAACCCCAATAATCCTTGCTAGTGGGACAGTGGCTGTTTGGCCACTTCAAGCCTATAATTGCCACCAAGTTCAACTCTGGAGGCAACGTAGCCAGGACTGCTTCAAGGAACACTGGACAGGGTGGCCCTCCTCCCATGAGCCATGAGTATAAAACGACAATTCCTGGACCCGGCCTCAGCGGGCTGATCCCACTTCAAGCCTTTGAGCTGAGGATTACGTTCATTCAGTCAGCATTTGCTGAGAGCACACTGAGTGCCTAGCACTTCTCCAGACTTGGGCGGGGGGGGCTACTGCCCTGAACTAGACAGGGGTGTACCCATTTGATGGAGCACCCCACCTTTTCTCTCCTTTGAGAACCCTCAGGGGTCACAGAGTTTAGAGATTCCAGGGGCAGGGGAGGCTGTAGGAGCTGGCAGCTTCTTGGCCCTCACGCAGTCTCCATCCCTCCAAAACTGCCTTTCCTGCCAGGTCTGTGTTTTCCAAAGTGGGTTCTGTGGAACCCTGTTTCTGAGGGTTACAAATAAACATCAGACCTTCAAGAAGGAGGTTCAGTGATAGTAACTGACACATACGTAGCCCTTGTTGCATTCCAGGCATGTTCTAAGCACATAATGATATAAACTCACAGGACTCCTCCAACTAGCATGATCCTTATTTTTCTCAGGGGGATGCCAAGGCATAGAGGGTTAAGTTGCTGTCAAAGCTCGCAAGGCTAGTCGGTGATGGAGCTGACAGTCACACCCAGGGATCAGGATCAAGAGTCTGAGCTTTCATACTATACATCACTAACATTATGATGGTCAAATGAGCCAGGAAAACCCTGGGTTTAAAAAACATAGAGTCATACATACCCCTGATAAACATGTTTTCATGAGCTTTTGGGCCATTCAATAATCTTTTGTGAAATACCTGTTTAAATATTTTGCACATTTTATTGAGTTGTTTGTCTTTTTATTATTGATTTGTGGAGGATCTTTATATATGATGGAAACCAGTCCTTTGCAGATATTATATGTATTGCAAATATTTTCTCCCAGTTTGTGGCTTGCCTGTTCATTTTCTTGATGATCAGAGGTATTTCATTTGGATGAAGCCCAATTTACCAAAGTTTTCTTTTATAGCTAACGCTTGCTGTGTCCTGTTTAAAAATATGTTTCCCTGCCCCAAGGTCATAAAAATACTTTTCTATGTTTGTTTATTGTTCTACCTTTGACATTTAGTCTTATGATCCATCTTGAGTTACTTTTCCCATATGGTGTAGGGTGAGGGTTGAGAGACTTTATTTTCCATGTGTATATCCAGCCGTTTTGGCACCATTTTTTGAAAGGACTTTCTCTGTTGAATTGCTTTGTTGTCTGTGGCAGATCAGTTGACCACATAAGTGTGCATCTATTTCTGGGCTCCCTATTCTCTTCCATCAATGTATGCATCTATCTTTATACCAGTGCTGCTTTGATTACAATAACTTTTATTATGTATCAAGGAAATGAAAATTAAAATCTTAATGAGATCCAAACACACCCCCATCGGAACGGCTAAAATTAAAGGACGGGCAGCACTAAATGCTCACAAGGATGTTGAGTAACCAAAACTCATATTCGTTGCTGGTAGGAATGTAAAATGGCCCAACCACTCTGAAAAGCTGTTTGCCAGTTTCCTGTGAAACTGAAGTTACACTCACCCCATGACCCTGAAATTCTACTCTTAGGTGTAGAAATTAAAATGTAGGTTCACATATAAACACTCACATGTGAGTGGTCATAGCTACTTTACTTGTAATAGCCAAATCTGGAAACACCCTAAATGTCCTTCAACAGGTGAATGAATAAACAAACTCTGGTATGTCCACACAATGGAATTCTACCCAGCAAAAAAAAGGAGCAAACTGGGTAAATATAACAACAAGATGAATCACAGAGGCATTACGCTGAGTAAAAGTAATGGACTCAAAAGCCTACCTACTAAGTAATTCAAATTAGAAGAAGTTCTGGAATGGGCAAGTTAACCTACGATAAAAGAAACTTTATCCTCAGTGGTTGTTTCCTGCAAGGAATGACTGGGAAGAGGCACGAAGACCTCTCTGAGACGATGAAATTTCTCTCTCTTCATGAAACATGGGTTGCACGGGTATAGGCACACCTGTAAAAAATTACCGAGCTCTGCATTTTATCTCAATAAAAAATTAAAATTGAATGAAAGTTACATTTAAATGTAAGGAAAACAAGTATAAAAGAGGTTTCTTCTTAAATGGCATTTAGGTAAGCTAGAACAACCTGGAAATCTCTAGAAGAGGGCTAGAGGGTTTCATTTTGGTTGTTGAGATGGGTTGAATTATCTCCTGAAACTCACGTTGAAGTACTAACCCACAGCACCTCAAAATGTGACATTATCTGGAAATAGGGCCTTTGAAAATGTAATTTGTTAAGATGAGGTCGTCCTGGAGTAGAGCGGACCCCAATCCAATGTGAGCAGTGTTCTTTTTTGTTTGTTGGTTTGGATTTTTTTTGCGGTCCGCGGGCCTCTCACTGTCGTGGCCACTCCCGTTGCGGAGCACAGGCTCCGGACGCGCAGGCTCAGCGGCCACGGCTCACGGGCCCAGCCGCTCCGCGGCACGTGGGATCCTCCCGGACCGGGGCACGAACCCGCATGCCCTGCATCGGCAGGTGGACTCTCAACCACGGCGCCACCAGGGAAGCCCTAGCAGTGTTCTCATAAACAGGGGAATTTGGACACAGACTCGCGCACGGGGAGAACACCATGCAAAGAGAGGAGTTATGTCACTACAAGCCAAGAAACTACCAGAAGTTGGGAGAGAGGCCTGGATCAGGTCCTTCCCTAGAGCCTTCAGAGGGAGCACGGCCCTGCCAACACTTTGATCTCAGACTTCTGGCCTCCAGAACTGTGAGGCGATAAATTTCTGTTGTTTAAACCACTCAGTTTGTGGTACGTCATTACTGCAGCCTGAGCAAAGCGTACAGCCGTAGATCCATTTTTTTCCCCTTGGTGTGTCTTTGGTAATAGACTCTAGATAATGTTCCTTGTTCTAAGAAATAGCTCATTCACTTATGTTTTTTTGTTTGTTTGTTTGTTTCCCAAAGAGATAAAAGCATCTATTGTGACCAAGGCTGCTGCATTCACATAAATGACCCCCGACCCACCATACACAAATGATGTTCCAATGAACTTTCTTCTTTCATCTCCAAAGTCTAGAAGGCAGAATCATGGCTCCCATTTTGCACATGAGGCAAATAAGGTTCCAGTCAGGCAGCAGTTACCCTGAACAAATGCAGCTTTCGCTCCATACCTGGATGTCAGATCATCTCACTTCTCGGTTTCCCCAAGGCCACTGCCGGCTGCTGGGTTGGGCTTCCTCTAGGAGAGAAGGAAGGATGGAGAATCAGTATCCTGAGCGCCTGGCTGGTCTCCCTATATGTTCCTGGAGCGGGGCACGAGTCAGGCACAACCACGTGAGAATTCTACTCTGCTGGTCACTCACTGCCACTGGTGACCCCAGACACACCTCCCTAAGCCCCCATTTCTTTCCCTGCAAATCATCTTACCCCCTAAGCCACAGGCTCCAGTGATACCCAGCAGACAAAAGAGCTCCCCTCAGGGCTTGGGGCAAACTATGGAAGCTGCTCTTTGGTTCTGTCTCCAGAAGTCTCCCCTCCCCTCTGCTGTCCAGTCTCCTCACTGCTTGTCCGGCTGAAGGCACAGAGGTGGCCTGGAGCTGGGTTTGGAAAATGACAGTCCATTTCATAATCTTTTCCAAAATGGGTTAAACAGCGTGATCTCTCCTTACCCACTGACGGAAATGGGAAACGCGAAATAATGGGCGATAACTGGTTTCAGCCGATTCTGATGTGCGATATCTCTCCTTTTTAACTGAGATAATAACAGAGAAGTATGCCTTCGTGAGGTTTAGTAAAGAAGGCCCAGATTAATACCCCAGTCAGATGGCTTTTGAAGCAAAGCTTCTATTCAAGTCGCTGCCAAAAAGTCACTTTATCTTCCCTCCGATGCATCTCAGATTTTATCTACCCTTTTATTCTTTTTGTCCTTAATTTTAAATCCTTTTTATTATTATTTTTTCCCATGTAAGTAGCAAGGGGGTTATTTGGTACTCATTCTTTTGGAAGCAATTATCCACAGGAGAGAGGCTCACTTCATTTGGGTTGCATTTTATATCCAGACCGGATAAAAATGCACAAAATCGAATTTGCTTGTGCAGCTCAGACACCAAAAAGTTCTTCCTTGTGAATTTCAACTCAGCTGCCTGTTGACTAAGCCCTCTTTGGAAGACTGGGTGAGTGGTATCCCTTCTACAACATTCTCTCTGGTAGCCCTAAGATTATCTCCTTGCTGCCTAATCAGGCAAATAAAATACTTCATTTAATTACTCATTAATTCAGACCTTTTAGACCCCAAGCTGTCTGTGAATTTGAACAGAGAGTATTCTTGCTTCTTCTAAAAAAGAATGTCTCTTCCCTAGACGGTGGCAAAATCCTCTTAATTCAAGTTTTTATGTTTTTTTTTTTAACAAATGAGTTCCTCATGTCTAGGGAAGGGGTGGAAAAGGGGAGATTTGGTGCCCAAGCCCTACCAAATCCATTACAAGCATAAAATTGCTGTGTGACATCTCACAGATCTTAAACTGTTACGTGAATATTGCATTCTACTCTGTACACGTCTGCATTTCATTTTAATATACTAATGATGTTTTAAATTAATTACCATAGGTAACCAAAAAAATAATAATAATAACTTTCCTATCTGTCTTGTAGTTGTTGAGCAAGAGACAACTGACTTGATGTTTATCAATTTTACAAAACGTGGCTGTGACCTAAAGAGAATTTACTTCAAATGGTGCATCAGTGCTGGCATGGAGGCAACTCCTCTTTTCTCTGCGTCTGTCTCAAAATTTTTAAAAACCACAGCCATGAGCATATGTGAATAGAACATCATCGCCTCTTTTTCTGCTGCATGGGCTCTTTCCAGGCACTGGCTAAGGGGTGAATATGCCCTAAAAGTGGCAGGACTCATCCTGCAGGTGACATGACGATGATGATACCAGCTTCTTGCTGACTGGTTAAGGTGCCTGTGTCTGATCCCCTGATCCACCAGCCAAAATACTTACTGCCTCTGGAAGATATTTGTCAGTGAACATTTTCACTAAGAAAGCCCCTGATAGTGGGCTTTATTTTCCCATTCCTGCTCTAATTCCATCCCATGTAAATGAGCTCATCTGGGCAGCCTCATCTGTACCCCTTCCCCTCTCTCCCCTGGCCCTGGAATGTCAGCTGTGAGGAAGACCCTTATTCTGCACATTTTAACATGAAAGGAAATGGATCTTTACTCTATGCTGGTGGCCAAGAACATTCAGACTTAGGATAAAGAAGCTTCTAAATAAATGAACTCCATGAGCTTTATTTACCGTTAGCGGGAACAATTCTTAACTCATTTTATTTGGGTTTGACCTTTTGCGCGGGAGCCTTTGCTTTTTCCCTCCAGGAAGAAAAATAGCCATGCAGCCCCAACTTCACGAACCCTGCCCTCACCTTCTGCGCTGGAGGTGGCCCACATTGGGGCAGGGAGCAAGCTTTGGGGAGCGCTTTCCATTTTATCCTAAGCCGAAAAATGGGTACCCGGGTCCTCGTGGTCCAATGGAGAGGGTACTGTGCCCACTGCAGGGGCCACCTCTTGGAGGGGTGACTGGGAAGGGGTCTTGGCTGTTGGAGGTGAATGGACAGAATCCCCCCCCCACTCTGGACCTCATCATCAGGCTTGGATCTGGCCCCTCTGCCTTTCAAATTGATGGGTCCTGCCTGGGGACCTCCACTCGGTTTCTCCCCTCCTCCAGCAAACCCTCCATCCCCCCCACTGAGTCTAAAAGTATCCATCCCCTAGGCCAAAAAATGGGGGGGGGGGCATCCTGCTGCCCTCCCGCCTTAAATCATCTTAGATTACCTTCCTGGACTTCCAGTCCTGGACTCATCCCTGGGCATTAGTGTTTCCACTTTTACACAGGACGTGCTTTTCTTCTCTGTAAAGCACGTGGCTGAATTTCTAAGCCTTTTCTAAATGAGCTCTACTCCTGACCCAAATCCAGGGCCTCCTCTACACATCACTGGGGGGACAACAGGGGATTCCCACTGTGTCCCAATGTCGGTCAGTCGTTCCTATGTATCTCCTCACATCACTCTCCTCCGTCTGGGGGTGCAGGGCTGGGATGCTGAGCTAGGTCTCCTTCCTGCTCCTCAGCTAAGGAAGAGGGTGCATTTAATTGTTGGACCCAGCAGTGTCCTTCCCCCCAGCAGTCAGTATGCTGACACCAAAGAAGCTAGAAATTAATGACGAATATCCTGGACAGGAAGGTGAGGCAGACCCTCAAACTCTTGGCTGTCGTCACGGGCATTTGAGCTGTGTTCATAATTCCAACCCTCCCCCACTGCTGAAAGAAAATTGCCTTCTCCTCTATCACTACAAGCTTCTCACCAAAAACAAGATCATCCCTCGCTGTGAAATACTGCAGGTGAGCCGCTGCTGTTTCCTTAAATCAGGGCATTTGTCAAAGAGCTTGGACAGGTCCTTGTCAATAAAGACAAAAAATTCAAAATATGTGTCCATCCTGTGTTAAGGGGGAAAAAGTGACAACATGTGTTGTTCTTTCCACTCAACGTTTTGCCCTTGCAGTGAGTTATTTTTTCGTTATTCCTTGGAACGTAGGCAGTGCCCCAATGTTTAATCTTCTGCTTAAACTTTGATCTAGAACCAAGGTTCCTTTAAGCAAAATACCCAAGTCAGAAAGGATCCAAACCAAAAGCATGAAACATTAGATTCTTGGTGTGGTGGGAAAGCTTTGCTATCAGACAGAACTGGCTTCTAAATCCAGCTCCATCATTTACTGGATGGACCACGTTGAGTAATTAATCTAAGCCTCAATTTCCTTATCTGTAAAGTGGGAGTAAAAAGAGCACGTACATTATCTGGGGTCTTGTGATAATGCCTAACCATCATTATTCATCCTCCCTCTCCTCCACGGTACTTAATAAACTGCTGTTACTTGAGTGAATGCTACATATTATGAGCTTTGTATATAATATTTCTGTTTTATGATGACTTTACAAGGTTGTTTAATCCCCATTTTACAGATGAGCAAACTGAGGTTCGAGAAATGATGTCACCTCCTGAAGTTTCTGAAGCTAACATGCTCTTTCAGGACTGCTGGCCACCTGCACAACCGGAAATTATATCAGCTACCATGAGCTTCCCAAGGATGCGCCACCAATGGGCCCCAGGGGTCAGAGGTAGGGTTTCTTGCAGCCAGGTAGGGACTGGAGGGGGGCGGCCCCCGGCTGATCACCTGATGAGCCGTGAAATTGTTAGCACAAACATTTTTTCTGTGTGTCAAGACATTTTAATGGTTGGAAAGCACAGAGTCTAAGAGCTGAGAAAATCCCAGAAGGTGAAATGGGGCTGAATTATTTAGAGGCTCCAGCTCATTGAGTCATCAGAAGCTTTCCCCTCTCCCCGCCCCGCCCCGCCCCGCTCACCGGTGGCTTCTCAGAGACCGTCCCCGCATCCCACATGGGCAGCCAGACTCCCCTCTGCTTCTCAGAGAAGCAAAGGTCCGGGCAGCTGACGCCTGTTTGCCCGGCTATCTCTCCCCTCAGAGATTAGATTACTCATATCTCAACGTGGGAAATGAAAGAGACCAGGCGAAGGGAGAAGGTTATCCAGGTGGAGAAGGTGAAAAAATTTCAATATCACCGTCTCGTTCCTTATTCAGGCAAAATGAAAAGTCCTCATTATTAAATCACAAAGCAATTAAAAAATTAAAAATTTCATAAGACCCTACATAAAAGAAATACAAGTATTTAGTGATGGATTAGAAAGTGGAAGTAGGGGGAGAGAAAAAGTAAAAGCCCGCTGGCCTCAGGGGTTTCCCTCTCCGGCGGCGATGAGAGTGGTTTCTGCCCGCACCCTCGTGCCAGCCGCAAGAACTAATAAATTCCGGGCTCCCCTGCCTAGAAGCCAAGGCCGATTAATATCTGCCTACCTTGTTACCTAATTCATTATGGAATAGCAGTTAATTTGATTTGATATTATTTTAATAAAATTCTGTAATATATTAGATTGTTTCAGGCTATCAAAATAATTTTCCAATTATTACAGTTACTCAAGCAAGTCTTTTTTTTCCCCCTTCATGAGCGGCAGTTGGTCTGACTCAGAATATATTAGCTCCTACAGCTTCATCCTGGCCAGGGGAGCAGGGGAGCCATGCATGGTTACCCAGAAGAGCTCCTGCCAAAAGCAGGTGCCCGCAATTCACAGCAAAATGGCCACGGCCACAGACTGATGGGGAGTTCTGGCCTCATGACTCTCTGACCATGAGGGTGGCCCCTCTTCAACCACTGCTAAGTTTTAAGGAAACACTGAGATAAATTTCTATTCAAAAATAACCCTGGAGATCAGTTGACTGGAGGATTGGCAATAGGTTGGAAGCTGGGTGATCAATAACGCCTGGTAGAGAGAGTGTGTGCTATGAAAGTTCAAATTCAAGTGCTCTTTCTGTTAGCGTCTGACCTCCCTGAACCTCCAGCTCATGGTGCAGAGAAAAAAGAAGGCTCACCTGACTGGAAGCACGGCGTGAGATTTCAAAGGCGATCACTTGTGCAAAAGTGGCGAATGCCAACATATAACTGGCATCAAGAAATCAATTCTGCTCTGGGCAGTGATGGATGTTAGCTAGACTTGCTGTGGTGATCACTTCAAAATAGATACAAATATGGAATCCGTGTTTTGTACACCCAAAACCAATATAACACACGTCAATTATAGCTCAAAACAATAAATAAAAAGAGATCAATTCCCTCTCTTCCTTGTCAATCCCCTTGGGAGGTGAGGATGGCGGAAGATCAAAACTTAGAGACATGGGGACAGATGTATATGTATAACTGATTCACTTTGTTGTAAAGCAGAAACTAACACACCATTGTAAAGCAATTATACTCCAATAAAGATGTTAAAAAAAACAACAACAACTTAGGAGGCAATTTGGGGGAAAGATGCCGGCCTTGGCGCAAGAAACCTGGTTTGGGTTCTTGAAGTGTGTAGATCCCTGCATGATGGTAGGTGACACCAAGCCGTGGTGTCTGGATCAGACCTGGAGACCCCGCACGGAGCAAGCACAGGCCTCTGATAGGGCCTCCCCAGCATGCTGAGGCAGTTGATGAGCTGAGTCTTTCATTTATTCACTCAGCAAACGTTTCCAGAGCTCCAAAGGAGTGATGGCACTGCGGGTGGTGAGCAAGGCTGGCAGCTCGCAGGGCCCCCGATGCAGCCTCTGCAGCCAGCAACATCACTGGCACTGAATAGGCATCCATTAAACATGGCTGGATGACTTAGTTGGTCAGGGGACACCAGATATTAACCAAATAATCACAGAAGCAAATTACAAGTGAAATAATCCAATGTAATTACAAACTACAAAGGACAAGCACAGCCGACTGTGAGACCTGAATACAAGGGGACTTGGTTCGCAAAGTATGCAGGCATCCAGAGGATGGGTGGGGATTCGCCAGGAGAAGAGGGAGGGAAGCATGCTCCCGGCAGAGTAGATGGCATAAACAAAGGCCCTGAGGCAGGACTGGCAGATGGTTTCCAGGGACTGAAAGAGGGCCACCCTAAGGGAGTGGAGGGCGGTTGGTGGGTGGAGGCCAGGTCCCCGAGGTACCAGGCCCATGGACGCAGTAAGGTCTGTGGTTTTGCCCCGTGGATGGGAAGCAGTGAGATCACAAGCCTGGGGGCCGCATGCTCAGGTCTGTGTTGTTGGGTTTTTTTGTGGTACGTGGGCCTCTCACCATTGTGGCCTCTCCCGTTGTGGAGCACAGGCTCCGGACGCGCAGGCTCAGCGGCCACGGCTCACGGGCCCAGCCGCTCCGCGGCACGTGGGATCCTCCCGGACCGGGGCACGAACCCGCGTCCCCTGCATCGGCAGGCGGATTCTCAACCACTGCGCCACCAGGGAAGCCCAGGTCTGTGTTTTTAAAGCTTGCTCCGTCCGTGCGGTGTGGGGAATGGATTGGCCCAGGCAAGAGCAGGTGTGAACGGCCGTGAAGAGGCCGTGGCAGGTGCCCTGGGAAGAAGTGACGTCAGCCTGGAAGTGGGCAGATGTCAGATTCAGACTCTGCAAGTCCCAGAGGTTGCTCGGCAAGGGATGCTCTGAACAGCCTCCCTCAACCCGAAGGCCAGCTACCTGGTGTTGTGGCCATGCCCAGCCATCCTCCGTTTCACCCCGGAACCCTGGGCGTCCGCAGCGCCAGCCTCTGACCCCGTGGATAACTCTGCACCCCAGGCTACCCGCCACCCTGGCCTGGGCGCTGCTACTCAGCTTGCAGCTGGCCAGCCCTGGTCTGAGCCGATGCTGCCCCATCAAGACCCAGACACCACCTTGTCGTTGCTGACTCTGTCCTGCCAGGCCAGGCACGGGAGAAACTCCAACTTCCCTCCCAAGGAGGAGGCCTGACCCCGCTGTGTGTGCGCTCAGGGGCCGTGCCTACAGCTGCTCCACAGTCTGTCCATCTTCACCTCTCTGCCCTTAGAATACGGCTCCCAATTACAATGAAAGAATTGTAATGGAGTCTCAATGGCCTGTTATGGGAAATTAGGGTGACCTTGGGGGGTAGAGAGAGGAATGCTAAGGGGAGAAGTCTGTGGATAGACCCCGGTCAGCAAGGGGGCAGGGTTGGGGGCCAGGCTCAGGGGGAACAACAGAGGTGAGTGGGCTCTGTGCCCCTGGGGCTCGTGCTTCTCAGTCCAGATCCGGCAGGGACGCGGCCCAGGGTGGAATCACCCATGTAGCACTGTTCACTGGACGGGGCGGGGATGGGGAGCCAGAAACGTACAGACCCTCCGGAGGGCTGCAGGGTGCAGGGTCCCTGAGACCCCATGCATATTTCCAGCCACTCTCCCCCAGCCTCCGTAAATCTAGCTGGAAACCAAGAAGCCTGGCCTCAGCTGTGCTGCAGATCAGACGGGCGTCCTTTGGCCACACCTGGGCCTGATCAGGGACCTGGGGAGGAATGGGGGACTGCAGGGTCAGGGCTGCTCCAGTGCCCAGAGGCCAGGGAGGGGGCGTCTTCCATTCTCCGAGCAGACACTCGCTGAGCACCTGCTATGTGAAGTCCCAGTCACCTGTGGGGGACGTGGAATGAACAACACTGGACCTTGGGTCACAGAGGGCTCCCTCGTGGCTTCATGGGAGGCAGTCTGTTGTCCAAAAGGGGGTGGGCCAGCGGGCAGGAGAAGGAGCTGCGTTGGGGGATGGCAGCACCCCGCAGGAAAACTGCCCAGGGGAGAGGTCTGAACGGTGGCCACAGTTAGAGGGACTGGCAACACTGCGGCTCCAAATTCAGCCGGGGGATGACGGGGGAGGTGATGGAATGGAGCCGCGGGCCGCAGAGGCAGGGAACCCGCAGGGGACAGGAAGTGGAGAGCTCACAGGTGCCTTCTAGAGAGATGACATGACTGTGCGGGGAATTACAGAGCAGGTGTCAGAGACGGAGACGGAGGCTGGTAGCCTTGGGGGCGCACAGGGAAAGCCCGACCCAGGGCCCTGACACGTGGCCAAGCAGAAGCGGTCAGAGGCCAAGTGAGGAGCTCGGTGGACAAGGGGTGCACGTTGCGGGTGAGCCAGAAGGCTCTGGCATTCTGGATGAAGCAGGGGGTACGGCCCATCCCCACTCGATGGAGACCTAGGGAGGACCAAGGTGGGGCTGCCGTGAGGGGGCCTGGGGCATTCTGTGGCACCTGCGCACAGGTAAGCAGTTAGCGCTCAAATGTGTGTCAGTCTCAGAAAAGCAGCTGTGCGATTTCCTGTAACCACTAGGTTTGGAGAACCTCACGTGTGCCTGACACGGTGACCATGCCATGCAGACTTCCTCCCTTGTGGGCCTGCGGGAACGGGAGGACAGCAGTCTCCAGGTTTCCAGTCCACCTCCCACCTTGCAGCCTAGGATCCTGAGGTCCCCAGGCCCCAGGAGGCTTGCCCCACGGGCTTCAGCTGCCCAGCTTCTTCAAGAAACCCCGACAGAGATCATAACAGCTCAGAATGCGTGCCCTCGCCCTCAGAGACACACGCTGGGCTTGATTTCCACGCTGGTGAATCGCTTTGTTCTCTTTTCTACCCGGCTGGAATCAGGCGAAGGGGAGAGGGCCACGGAGAGCCTCGCTGTTCCTCTTCCAAGTGGATGAGAATAAAGAAAGGAAGTATTTTTAAAGCACCACGATGCTATCAATTCCCTGGAGGAGGAGGCATTTTTGTCTGGGCATTAATATTATTTTCTTTAACTTCCCACTCTGGTGGGCTTCCTGCCTAACAGCAAACTCTGTAGTGAGAAAAACAAAGAAGAAAAGTGAGTGCTTCATGCCAGCTGGTGTCCGCTTGAAGTAACATAAAAGGTTGGCTCCGAAGGCCATCCTCCAGAGGAGAGCCACCTAGGGTCAAAGCAAGGTCTTAATCTTCCACGGGTACCTACTATAGTGGTTGAATGCTGGCCCCTCGGGAGATGTGTCCACAGGAAACTGGGAATGTGAACTTATTTGGATAAAGGGTCTTTGCCGATGACGTAAAATTAAGGATCTTGAATTCTATGAGACATCCTTGATTACGTGGTGGAGCCTATTCAATGACAAGTGTCTTTGTGAGAGGAAGGCGGAGGGGTCTTTGAGACATTACGAAAAGGGGGACAGAGATTGGAATTGTGCTGTCACGAGCCAAGGAGCACCTGGAGCCACCAAAGCTGGGAGAAGCCAAGAACGGATGCTCCCCGAGAGCCTTCAGAGGGTCCACAGCCCTGCACCTTGACCTTGGACTTCTGGCCTCCAGAACTGCGAGAATAAAGTTCCGTTGCTTTAAGCTTCCCAGTTTGTCGTCATCTGTGTGGCAGTCCTAGGAACTAACCCACCTAGGTTGTAAGAATATATGATTTTTAGATCAGAGAGCAGAACAAAGTGAGAGTTTTATTTTATTTTTTTAACATCTTTATTGGAGTATAATTGCTTTACAATGGTGTGTTAGTTTCTGCTGTGTAACAAAGTGAATCAGCTATACATATACATATGTCCCCATATCTCCTCCCTCTTGCGTCTCCCTCCCACCCTCCCTATCCCACCCCTCTAGGTGGTCACAAAGCACCGAG
>NC_041224.1:176695363-176720022 GCF_002837175.3 Physeter macrocephalus
CATTTGGTGGTGTATATATGTCCATGCCACTCTCTCACTTCGTCCCAGCTTACCCTTCCCCCTCCCCATGTCCTCAAGTCTATTCTCTACGCCTGCGTCTTTATTCCTGCCCTGCCCCTAGGTTCTTCAGAACCTTTTTTTTTTTTTAGATTCCATATATATGTGTTAGCATACAGTATTTGTTTTTCTCTTTCTGACTTACTTCACTCTGTATGACAGACTCTAGGTCCATCCACCTCATTGCAAATAACTCAATTTCATTTCTTTTTAAGGCAGAGTAATATTCCATTGTATATATGTGCCCCACCTTCTTTATCCATTTATCTGTCAATGGACACTTAGGTTGCTTCCATGTCCTGGCTATTGTAAATAGAGCTGCAAAGAACACTGAGGCACATGACTCTTTTTAAATTATGATTTTCTCAGGGTATATGCCCAGTAGTGGGATTGCTGGGTCATATGGTAGTTCTATTTGTCGTTAAATCTACAAACAATAAATGCTGGACAGGGTGTGGAGAAAAGGGAACGCTCTTGCACTCTTGGTGGGAATGTAAATTGATACAGCCACTATGGAGAACAGTAGGGAGGTTTCTTAAAAAAGTGAGGGTTTTAAATAAAACAGTCACTACCTTAAATAGACTCATCCCCAGGAGAAAAGCTCGAGCATTATGTATGATTTATACGTGCAATGCTTTTACTGAACCATATTAAATGAAGCTAATGTTAACAAAATCTGAGTCAACCTATGTAACAGGAGAAGCTAGGCCCGGCGTTGTAACATCCGGCCTCTACTGAGAACAATACTGTGACAATATCTTAGTCCACTTTTCCCCCGTGGAAACTGAGGCTCCGGAAGTTGCAGTGATGCTTCTAAACCCCATCACTCAGGAGCAGCAAATTTGTGGTGGAATCCCAGGCCTTCCGTTTCAACAGCGTCTTACCACGTTACAGGAGCCGCTCCCCACCAGCATGTCTTTTACAGTGGTAGTAAATAGCTTATATTTCTATCCTGAATTTCTCAAAGATAGTATGTCTGAGAGAAGGAGGGTCTGATCCAAAGAAATCAATCTAGTCAACTAACGTAAACATGCCTCACTCTTGAGAAAATCCAGTTTCCAAGCCCCAACCTTGAAACCCAGAAGCTCTGTTGTCACCTTTCTGCCTTGTCCATACAAGACCAAAGGTTAGCGCCTCTTTTAAAGATTTCTTTCATGAAGAATCAGCTAAAATGACGGCAGAGCTTCAAAATTGCTCCAAGATGGTTCTGAAGTCTTTGTGTGGACAACTTTTCCATTCGGTGGTAAAACTGGAAAGCTTTATCACTCTTTTATAACTTTCCATATAATTTTTATGAAACCAAACAGCCGGCATCAAAGACTGTGGGCTGAAATCGTGCCTGTGATCACAACCAAGGAGCAGAATCCAGTCCTGAGGATGGGAAGGCTCACATCTGGCACGTGGCCTCCCCAGATGACTTGGCCAGAGAACACAGCCCAGGAGCAGGCAGATGCAGGAGAAGCCTTGAATTTAATAGTCATGCTCGGGTACCAAACCCAGCCATGAAGATGGAGGTGCTGAAACATGCACCCTGCATCCGCACTCCCCGCCTATCCATGAACCAGGAGAGATCATGAAAGAGAAACAGAACTTGGAGGCAGGTCGACACCAGGGGTCAGCCGGGAGGTCTACCACCTCGTTGAGCAGCTACAGATGCTGAGGCCCCGATGGCCCCCAGTGCTCTGTGCAACACTACGTAAAGGATGCAGAAAAGAGTGCAGAGCCTGGAGGTGGTCCATGCAGGGTCCCAACTCACCCTTGCCCTCTTATCAGCTGAATGACAGTGGGTGAGATATTTCACCTTTTCAGCTTCAATGACGACAAACCGCACAAGGCAACTGTACTACCAACTGTACTACCACCAAGCAGGGTTGACTCTAGGGTTAGAGAAAAAGTATGTCAATTATTAGACACCATAAATGGTGGCTGTTATTGTTAGGAACACGGAATAAGGGGAAATATCCGTCTGATAGTTGAGATTGTTGGCTTTCGAAGTCAGAGGCACCTGGATTGAATTCTGGCTCTATCAGTAATTGTTAAGTTGAGAACAATTTATTTTGCTTTTCTGGGACTCTGGTGTCTCAGCTGTGAAGTGGGAGGGTGTAGCAGTACCTACCTGTAGTGGGTTGAATGGTGCCTCATCACCAGAAGATAGCCCAACCAGAACCTGTGAATTGATCTTATTTGGAGAAAAGTTCTTTACAGATGCTATCAAGTGAAGGATCTTGAGATGAGACCCTCCCGGCTTATCCAGGGTGGCCCCAAATCCAATGACAAGTGTCCTTGTCGGAGAAAAGATAGAGGGGGTTACACACCAACACAGAGGGGCAGCCCACGTGAAGACGGAGGCATACACCAGAGTGGTGTGTCTACCATTCAAGGAACAAGGATGACCAGCAGCCACCAGAAGCTGGGAGACAGGCATGGACCAGATTCACCTTCAGAACCTCCAGAAGGAACCAACACTGCTGCCACCTTGATTTTGGACTTCTCTTTCGTGAACCGAGTGAGAATGAATTTCTGTGACTTCAAGCCCCTCAGTGTGTGGTCATTTGCTGCAACAGCCTTAGCACAGAGCCTGGCCCATGAGAAGCCCTCCTGGACATCAGCCTGCAGAGTCAACAGAAGGGCAGTATCTTAGCCTTCATGGCACGAACCAGGAAAATACACACCCACAGGCCTCCCCAGCCACACATAGCCTGCTACCCACACCCACACATAGGTGGTTCCCCAGGGCCTAGAAGGATCTTCCTTGTCTAATACCTCACCATATGTCAAGTGGAGTCGAGAACCATCCTGATTTTGTAGCTGTGAAGGCAGTGTGGTGAAGGGCACATAAACAGCAGAGCTGGAATGCAAGCTTATTTCAAATCCTGATCATCAATCAAGTAGGTTTTTTCTTCCTTTTGCTTTGATTTGCTTAGGTTGAAAGAGGTGTGTGTGTGTGTGTGTGTGGTGTGTGTGTGTGTGTGTGTGGTGTGTGTGTATGTGGTGTGTGTGTGTGTATGTGGTATGTGTGTGTGTGGTGTGTGTGTGTGTGGTGTGTGTGTATGTGGTGTGTGTGTGTATGTGGTATGTGTGTGTGTGGTGTGTGTGTGGTGTGTGTGTGTGTGTGGTGTGTGTGTGTGTGTATTTTAAGTATCGTACAGAAATTCTTTGCCCTTTTGACAAGCCCCCTAAGATATCAGTCTCTGCCTGGGACACCCTGGTTTTGCAACAAGGCTGGAAGTGTCTCACGTTGGTCCCAAGCATCCTGAAACGGCATTCTCAGAATATTCTTGTAAAGTTAGCTGTAGTTTACCTTAATGGGTAGAGAAGGGAAAGTTCGTACACATCCTTCTGCGGTTGTTGAAAGAGGAGTCAAGTTCTAAACCCGCGCCTGCGAACACATGCACATGTGCACACGCACATACACACCTGCGCACACACAGTCACTCACTGCCCTCTGAAGTTAGGGATGGGGGCTCTGACACCAATCTTTGAGATGCAAAGTTCAAACTGCAAGTGGGCATTTCCAGATGTACTGTATCCTTCAACCAACCTGTCTGAACGACAGTGGAAGCTCTTATAATAGCTGTGAAGGTTCCCACGGCTGTTTCAGGAAAGACGTGGAGCGTGTCGCAAGGCAGGGGAACGTCCACCCGCTCGGTATCCCCCTTGCGCAGGTCTGGCCCACGGCGCTGACCTCTCTGCACCCCTGCCTCTACCTGGGAGGGTACAGGCAGCCTCTCCTGCATCCCCCACCTCTGTAATGACATGGCAGGAGGTGTGAGCACCACGCGGCACCTCCCGGAATGAAAGCAAGACTCAGGAAGCCGGGGGTGCACGTGGGTGAGCACGTGCCTGACCAGGCGGAGCGGGGCTGTCATTACCGTCCCAGTCATCGTGGTTGAGAGGCCGGCGCTGCGAGAGCCATGTCCCTCCAGGACATCCGGTCCGCTCTGCTGTGCACCATGGGGAGTCTGGGCAGCATCCAGAGATGCCCACTGCGTGATTTTAGCCCAGACCTCAGGGCCCCCTGCAGACCCACGCCCCCCCGGTGGGGGGGCTCGTTATCCATCGAGCTCTCCATCTCCGCACAGGAAAATTTCACTTCCCTCACGCTCTTCCAGAAAGTTCCTTCCTCCTCCACCTTCTCCTCCCAAACATGTCCTAGAAGGGATGCGGGACCAGTTCACTATTGCACAATAAACCCCTGCAAAGAAAGCCAGAGCCCTTTCCACCGTGCCTGCCGCCGTGAGATCTGGACACCTCTCACCCAGGCCCAGCTGTGCTGCCTCTCCAGCTGGTCAGGGGTGACCCAGCCACCAGCCCCGGGCTCTGAGAGTGGACATCATGGCAACAGCCTTGTACAGTGGGTCACACCAGGGGGGGTGAGCATGGCAGACACAGGCACCCCCCCCACCCCCGCTCCTGTGTCCACACCCATCCTCCCCCAACTAGAGCTTCATTGTTTTGGTCTGATTTTTCTTCTCTTGGGAGTTTCACTCCCTCCTCCTCTTGGTTGGAGCCCCTTGTTCTGAAGGGTCTTGGGTAGGTTTGGGTTTGACACCCAGCTGTGCTGTTTTCCAGCTGTGTGATCTTCAGAAAGTCAAACTCTCTGTGCCTCAGTTTCTCCCTCAATGAAGTGGGTTGAACACTGTCACCTTGAAGGGGTGCTGAGAAGATGCATCATAGGACAAACAGCGTGGGACGTCTGCCTACAGAAGCGCTGATCCTGGCATGCCTGTTGGCTTCTTATCCGGTTGAACTTCACACCAACAGGCTTCTGGCATCTCCATTTGAGAGACAAACGGCGACTCTGCAAGGGGAAATGAATGGCCCATGATGTGGGGCTGTGCACACGTTTGAAAGGGCTTTGGGAATTATTAGGAGTTTACAGCTGTCGGGAGTTTACTGACGCTCTAAGGGCATCTTCAGCACGTGGGTGCTGAGAACGATGGAGACTAACCCGGGGCACCCACACCCGCCTTGGAAGTCCAGCTTGAGAAGGGAGGGCACATGGAGGGGCCTCTGCATTGGGGATCAAGGCCAGCGTCGCCCTCTGACCCACTGTGGGCCCCTGGACAAGCCATTACCCTCTCAGAGCCTCAGTGTCCCCTTGGGGGGCCCTCCGGTGGTCCTTCCTGCTGCATCTGTGAATGACACATGTGCTCATGGACACGTGTCCCTGAACATCCAACCAGGCATCATGGACATCACGCAGGATGGAGAAAGCCCAGGGTCTGTGGGAGCTCACAGTGGGGCACCCCCCAACCAGAAGGGCAAGGAGGACCTCTCAGAGGAGGCTGAGCCGAGGGCTGAAGAACAGCAAGTTTTCCAGGGAAACATGGAAGCCCAGGGCAGCCCAGACAGAGCGACAAGGAGGGCAGGTCATGGCATATTCACTGACCACACCTGTTTTTGTGACCGCTGGCACCTGAAGCTCCCACCTGGATGGCGTCATCCCAGCTGCGTGACCTTGGGTGGCTTATTCAACTTTTCTGTGACTCAGGTTCCCCATCTACAAAATGGGGATGATGGTAGTACGTACGTCAGATGGTTGTGTATGAAGTTCAAATGCACTAATCCATGCAGAGCACTTAGACCAGGACTGGGCAGGCTCGGCCGAGCAGTGGGTCAGGTATGCGGCATCACAAGCTAACAGATGCTCCATCCACACACACCCCCGCCACCCAGAATCTCCCAGAATCTCCACGGATGTCCCCGCTGGAGCAGGCTGGCCCACACGGCACTCGGGTAGGGTGAAAGGATGTCCACCGTCGTCCTGAAAAGCATCTGAGTGTCCCCCACCTGTATTTTGCTCTGGCTATTTTATAAGCTTCTGGTGTCATATACCCCTGGCTTTTCACTCCTGCACCGTCTTAGTCAACTCGGGAGCCTAAACGTCAGTTGAGTTACATCAACTCGGGTTGATGTAACAAAACACAATCAGCTGGGAGCTTACACGACAGACATCTCTTTCTCACAGTTCTGGAGACTGGAAGTCCAAGATCAAGGTGCCAGCAGATCCGTAGTCTGGGGAGATCTCTTCCTGGTTTGTAGACAGCTGCCTGGGTGGTGAGGAGAAAGGGAAAGCTCTCACATCTCTCCTTATTCGGCACTAACCCCATCATGAGGACTCCACCCAATGACCTCACCTAATGCTCATTACCTCCCAAAGGCCCCACCTCCAAACATCACCGCGTTGGGGGTTAGAGTTCAACCTAGGACCTTTGCAAGGATGCAAACATCTGCCTCCATAGGACGCACACGCCTTGTCCACGTCCTGCCTCCACCTGGACTCCCTTTGCTTTTTGCTCCTTTACTTTTGCTTTTCTATTGCTGCCCTCTAAGAGCTTCTTGTTGGGAGAAATTCCAGACACCATGTTATCCAGGGGTGGAGGGAACCAGTGAAAGCAGACAGAGAAATCACAGTGAGACTTCACTGGGTTTATGTCTCAGAGATGTTTTTCTCATCCCCAGACAGTGACTGAGGGCTGAGCATGTTCAGAGTCCTGTGTGGGTCCCCAGGACACAGAAGTGAGCAAGGTGAATGAGAGCCAGGCCTTGCCCTCAGGGAGCTCAGACATGGTGTGGACACAGCCAGCAACCAAGCACGACAGAGCAGGTGAGAGATGGCTGGACATCCCCCAGATCCAGGCAGCAGGCCCTGCTTTAGGAGCTCACCTGGGCCAGTCCTTGCTGGCAGAGGATGCTTACCTAGGAGAAGCAGCATTTCCGTCAACGGCCAGACCCAGACCACAGATGTACTACCTTCGGCTTAGAGTGTTCAAAAATTTTCAGTTGACTTATGGTTACCAAAGGGGAAAGGAGGGGGATAAATTAGAACTTAGGGATTAACAAATACACATTACTATGTATAATACATCAACAACAAGGACCTACCATATAGCACAGGGAACTATATTCAATATCTTGTAATAACCTATAATGGAAAAGAATCTGAAAAAGAATATATACACGCACACACACACACACACATATGTATAACTGAATCACTTTGCTATACACCTGAAACTATCCCAACATTGTAAATGACCTCTACTTTAAAAAAAAATGTCAGATGTCATCTGACAAAAATCAGATTTCACATAAGATCCGACAGCACAGGCCCTTCCCAGCTACATGTCCTCAGTCAACTGGAGCTAAACAGTAGCCACCCCACTTAGACAAGACATGCCCCCTCCAGTCTGGCAGACTCCCCGCCCCACCCACTCCAGTTAACTTATTCCTCCTGCCCGGCTCCTGTAGACATTTGAGTGGGCAGCCTCTGGTATCACAGATTTCAGCAGTGCCATTAACCAATTTCTGTTTGTTTTATTAACCATGTCACCATGTGACTGGTCTTCAGGGAAGTACCCCCAGAAGTCCCAGGATCCACTTGCCTTTGTACAGAAGAAACACGCTGACCAGAAGGGCTTAGGGACTGGGCCTGCTTCCCATGTTCGCGTTACGTTTACTTGAACTGCACAGCAACTCATCAAAGTAGGGGCTGGTCTCATGTCACAGTAGTCAAAGCAGAGTCTGGAGGAGTTGGAAGACTTGCCCAAGGTCATCAGCCAGTAGGAGTCAGAGCCTGGATGGGACCCAGGAGTTCTGTCTCCGTGTACGGCAAGTTTCCACCACATCACAAGGGCTGCCACCCACGTAGAAAGGAGAGCCGGCAATCCAAGGACCTTCCAAACCACAGAGGGTCCAGTGTCACCCAACTGTCCCCAGCAGAGCAGTCAACTGATGTTCAAATGATTTTCATCTGTTCCACAAATACTTCTCTGAAACCCCAAAAGTTTAAAGTATTGTATATAGGAAAAACTTCTCTTTCACGCACACACACACACACACACACACACTGACTTGTTTGTTAAAATACACTCAAGCATCACCAGCCCCTCCAGCCTGGAGACAGCCCGGCAAGCATCAGCCCGGGGCTGCCAAAGGGACTTTTGTTTCATATTAAGCCAATCTGGTCTAGATCAGAGACAAGGCTGGGATAATGTCTCCAAATGAAAAAGCACAACCTTTGAACAGAATCTCCCAATCAACAGTCATCAGGGGCCGGGGACTGGGGGTCTGAGGTCAGGACATGTGTGGCATATCCTGTCACAGCAGGGAGAAGAGAAGGTATCGGAGGGGAAATGATGATCGTTTGTGATGACCTCAGATTTGGAGAACATCTCTCCTCTCAGGGACAACTGCAGAATGAGTGAGTCACTCACTCAGCCCTCGGCCTGGTTCAGGGTGTGTGAGATGACAGAAGGCCCAGCCCCTTCCTGCAGGAAGTCCTGGTCTAGAGGGAAGAGAAAGGTACAGAAATGAGGGATGGCAAAAAACTGTTCCTCCCAAACGTGTCCTCCCCTTCGTGCCTTTAAACAGCCACCATCAGGAACGCAAATTGGTGCAGCCACTGCAGAAAACAGTACGGAGATTCCTCAAAAACTAAAAATAGACCTACCGTATGATCCAGCAATCCCACTCCTGGACATTTATCCAGAGAAAACCATAATTTGAAAAGATACACGCACCCCCATATTCACTGCAGCACTCTTCACAATAGCCAGGACATGGAAGCAACCTAAATGTCCATCAACAGGGGAATGGGTAAAGAAGATGTGGTACATGTATACAATGGAGTATTAGCCATAAAAAGGAACGAAATAATGCCATTTGCAGCAACGTGGATGAACCTAGAGATGATCATACTAAGTGAAGTAAGTCAGACAGAGAAAGACAAATATCGTATAATATCTATTATATGTGGAATCTAAAAAAATGATTCAAATGAACTTATTTACAAAACAGAAATAGACTCGCAGACAGAAAACAAACTTATGGCTACCAAAGGGGAAAGGAAGTGGGAAGGGATAAATTCAGAGTTTGGAATTAGCAGATATTATATATAAAATAGATAAACAACAAGGTCCTACTGTATAGCACAGGAAACTCTATTCAATATCTTGTAATAACCTATAATGGATAAGAATCTGAAAAAATTCATATATATATATATATATATATATATATATATATATATATATATGAATCACTTTACTATGCACCAGAAACTAACATCACATTGTAAATCAGCTATACTTCAACTTAAAAAATAACTAAATTAACTGCCACCATCCACCCAGGTGGGAATGTCCAGCCCTGGTGTCACACCTGAATCTTCTGTCTCCAGCACCGTCCACTTCCAAGCCAGAGGGGCCCAGCCAACCTCCGGAACAGATTTCTATTCCTTCTGCTCCATACCTTCTCTACCTCCCAGCCTGCACCTTCGTCGGGGCCACCAGCATCTCTCACCTGGGCTCCCTGCTCCAACCCCACACCAGCCTCCCAGAAACCTACCAGAGTCCGCAGTCAGATTCCCTCCAGCCTCTGACCCTTCAGTGACTTCCCAACACGCATGCAACAACAGGGAACCCCCCTGCACACATGCTCAGCCCCTACCCCCCGCACCCAACTCATGGCTCTCTGCACTCACGAGGCTCAGTCGCCCATACCCCTCGACAGTGCCGGTTCCGGCTCTTCTCACCCACGGCCTCCACCCTTCCCAATCCCCCAGCCTGGGTGCCTTTCCTAGGGGCTCTCCAATCCGCCTGATCTTTCTGATCTCTCGGACCCTCCATCGGTGGGCTTCTTCTCCTTGAAGAAGCCTCCCTTGCCCGCCCTACGTGAAGGAAATATTTATCCCAGCATCTTTTTCATGTCATAATCATCCTTATCACACTT
This sequence comes from Physeter macrocephalus, assembly GCF_002837175.3. Classification (NCBI taxonomy): domain Eukaryota; kingdom Metazoa; phylum Chordata; class Mammalia; order Artiodactyla; family Physeteridae; genus Physeter; species Physeter macrocephalus. The sequence continues at coordinate 176,705,156 of NC_041224.1, forward strand.
TGGGAGGGGAGTTTACTTATGTGTGTGTGTGTGTGTGTGTGTGTGTGTGTGTGTGTTTCTTCCTCACTAGACTAGAAGCTCCTTGAGGGCAGGAACATGGTTTGATTTTACAGCCCAGGGGTGTTTAGAACAGTAATAGTAACAGAATCTTGTAACTGAGAGGGAACTCACCCAGTTATTTTGTTCCTTTTTATGGCATGAGCTACACAAATCCCCTTTGCAGCTCCTTAGAAGCAGCTAAACATCATCTGCTTGGTTGCTTCCCATGACAAGGAACTCATGCTCTCTCAAGACAGCTGACCCCATCCTTGAATGACTTTGATTATTAAGAAGGTCTTCCTCATCTGGAGCCAAAACTTATATTCTGCAGTTTCTACTCCCTGGTACTCAACCTGTCCTTTAGGGCCTTTCAGAATAAGCTTCTTCTCTACTCCCTTCAGTGGCGCTCCAGGTGTTTGAAAACAGTGAGCTAGTTCCTCTTGAGTTTTCTCAAAGGGAATATCTCAGGTCCTCTAACTCCTCCTCATATAACTTCTTTTGGAAATCTTGAACACCCTTGGCCACATTCCCCTGTACCTGCTTATGTTTCCTTACAACATCTTAACTGGCCAAAGCCAACAGTCCCGTCATGGTCTGAGTAGGATAAAGTAGAATTTTTACCTCCCTCCTCCTAAGTACTATACTACTGTTATTGCAACCAAACCATAAACTGCTTTGGTGCATGTCTGTAGTTGGGTTTCCAAGAAGTGACCTTGAGGTGAAGATTCATGGGCTAGGGATTTACTACAGGAATCTCCCAGGAGAAACTAGCAAGAGAGTAAGGGAAGGAACCCAGCAAGGCTGGGAAGCCCCATGAAGGGCAGCTCCAGACTGACCCTGAAGGGGGTTCTCAACTCTGACACCAGTCTCTCATTGGCTAAGGAAACCCCAGCGTGTTGTAACCTCCCAGGCGGTTCCTATTCTCTTCCTGGGATGTCAAGGTAGCTCTCATAGCCTGAGGGCCGTCCCCAAAGAGAGGCACAGGTGTGTCAGGTCAGAAGCCAAAGTATATGGAAGCAAAGGGAAGGGTGGGTCTGAAGGATGCAAACAGGGCATCAACAAGGTCCACCCTGGAGCGCCGCCCAGCTTATATCTCCCAATTGTCCATCCACCCCCCTCAGTCTCTTTCTCACAAATTCCCCCTACTCTCCCCCTTTTCAGTCTGTTCTTGTGCTGTTTTCATTTTAGACACAAGTACATGACCACATGTTCGTCCTTGCATCTTTTAAACTTCAGTGCCTGCTTTAGCGAGTCAAGATAACATTGAACCTTGTTTCTATCATCTGCTATATTCATTATCCTCCCAGCTTTGTCCCACCTGCAAATCTGATTCAGATTCAACTACCTTGTATTGAATGTCTACTATTTGCACAACACTACATTTAGCCTTTCTTTCATATATGTATATCTTTATTTGAGCTGTGACCCTCCTGTTCTCCCTCTGAGTCCATGAAGGAACATTGCCCTTTGTGACTCAGAACCTACCTTTGACCACAGCTGATCCAGGGTCAGGCATCCAGAAGAGGACCCCACCCAGGACGAGAACACACCACAAAGAAATCACAAGGAATTGTTAAAGGATTTAAAGATCCAGCACGGGGACTTCCTGGGCAGTCCAGTGGTTAAGGCTCCGCACTCTCAATGCACGCGGCACAACGTCAGTCCCTGGTTGGGGAACTAAGATCCCACATGCTGCACGGTGCAGCCAAAATAATAATAAACATCTAACATGATCTGTAAGATAAAGATGCTACTCAGTGCAATAGGAAGCATAGCATAGGTACCAGAGACCATAAGAAGTGGTGGGACCTTTTCTCCAACACAGAATGGCCTTCTGGAAAGCCTGTGATGATGGAATTTCAACAGTGATGCACCCTAGTTGCATGGGAGATAGGCAGCCTCTTTGCCGTCTCTCTAACGTGATTTTCCCATCCATAAAATGAGGATAATATTAATTGTGCCTACTTTATAGGGTCGTCCTGAGGACTAGATGAGACGATTGCTCTGTGAAAGATGCTGTAAAGACGCTGAAATGCTCTGTGTGCACAGCAGGCAGTGATAACAATGTAACCGACATTTCCTACCTCTACCTGAATCCCGGGCCCTCTTACTCTATTTTAAGTTTCCTTCTCTGAGGCCAGTTTTTTTAAAGGTCCCCTTAATAACTGGTTTTAAATGCAAATAAGAGAAAGGAAACAAGTGGATAAATTCAGAACAAAAGAAAAAAAAAGGATTGTTTAACCCTGGATTACAATCACGAAGTTGTCAAACAAATCCCGTATCATAGACTCTGACAGACCCCACGTTAATTTCTAAGGTCAGTGTCGAAAACAACGACTTTCTAATGAGGTTAAAAACATGTAATAATTCTCCAGGCAATTAAATGAATATCATCCGCTTCATCTCACCCTGAATTTGTCATTTTCAACATTTCTTCTAAAGGGTAGAATAACTCTGTTGGATCCGATGATATTTCCCCCAGTTGGATGGTATCCCAAAAGTCCCAGGACCATAGAATCTCAGCGAGGACGTAAGATGTCATCTAGTCTGAATCTCTCATTTCAGGATGGAGCATTCTGGATGCAGAGAGAGGAAGGGGACTGCCCGTGGCCACAGTGGCAGAACCAGGGCTAGAACCTACACATGCGTTGTAGATCTTGTATGAATTGAGAAGGCAGTGACCTGCATAAGCACAGGGTTTAAAGCTACTTCAAGGCAATTCAAAAGCTCTCTGGGCAAGGTGCTCAGCCCTCTAACAGCCTGCGGCCTTCACTTGTGAATCAGAAGGAAGTGAATGCCAAAGCAACCTTGAAAAAGAAGAACAAAGTTAAAGGGCTCACGCTTCCTGATTTCAAAACTTACTACAGCATTACAGGAATCAAGACAGTGTGGTACTGGCACAGGGATAAACATATATATATCAATGGACTAGAAATGAGAACCCTGAAATAAAGCCTTTCATTTACGGACAATTGGTTCTTTACAATTAAATTGAGAAAAAAATAGTCTTTTCCCCAAATAATGCTGGGACAACTGTATACCCACATGCAAAAGAATGAAGTTGGACCCCTTTCCACACACATATACAAAAATCCACTCCAAAATGGATCAAAAGCTAAATGTAAGGGTTAAAATTATAAAACTTTTAGAATAAAATGTCAGAGTAGATCTTTGTGAGCTTAGGTTAAGCAATGTTTTCTTAGATATGACAACAAAAGCACAAAAACAAGGACACAAAGGCACAAGCAACAATAGGAAAAAAAAACAGATAAACTGGATTTCATCTAAATTCAAAACTTTTATGCTTCATAGGATATCTTCAAAAATTGGAAAGGCAGCCCACAGAATGGGAAACATTATTTACAAACCACATATTTGATAAGGGATTTTAATCCAGAACATACAGCTCACTCTTACAACTCCATAATAAAAACATACATAACCTAACTTTAAAATGAGCAAAGGATCTAAACAGACCTTTCTCCACAGAAAATATACAAGAGACCAATAAGAACATGAAAAAATGCTCAATATTGTTAGTCATCAGGGAATGCAAATCAATACTACAATGTAACACCACTTCACACATACTAGGATGGCTGGAATCAAATGGATGGACAATAATAATTGTTGATGAGGATACAGAGAACTCCCATCATGGGTGGAAACGTAACACAGAGCAGCCCCTTTGGAAAAGAGTTTGACGCTTTCTCAGAATATTAAACACAGAGTTACTGTAGGACTCAACAATTCTACTCCTAGGTATACACCCAAGAGAAATGAAAATGTACGTTCTCACAAAGCTTGTACGTGAATGTTCATAGAAGCATTATTCATTGCCCATATTTCAAAAGTGGAAACACTCAAATGTCCATCACCTGATGAATGGATGAATAAAATGTGGTGTAGCCACAAAACGGAATGTTATTTAGCAAAAAAAGGAATGAAGTTCTGATACATGCTACAACATGGATGAACCTTGAAAACATTATGCTAAATGAAAGAAGCCAGTCACATAAGGCCTCATATTGTATGATCCCACTGTTTTTGAAATGGCAAAAACAGGCAAATCCATACAGACAGAAATAGATTAATAGTTGCCAACAGTTGGCAACAGGAGATGAGGGCTGTTGGTAGGGTAGAGTTTCTTTTTGGAGCAGTAAAAATGTTCTAAATTGAGATTGTGAGGATGATTGTACAACTTTGTAAATATACTAAAAATCATTGAACTCTACATGTCAAATGAGTGAATTTTATGTATGTGAAATATACCTCAAAAAGTTCTTTTTAAAAGGAGAGGGATAAATTTAAACATTCATTTATTCATGATTCAACATTCATTGAATGACTGCTATGTTCTAGGTTTTGGGATACAATAATGAATCCACCCTATATTCTATTGGACGATAGAGACAAGAAGCAGTAAACAAACTATGTGGGCCAAACCCCACCTACTGTCTGTTTCTGTAAATAAAGTTTTATTGAAACACAGCCATGTTCATCTATCTATGTATTGTCTGTGGAGGTTTTCCTACCACAATGGCAGAGACCATACAGCCCACAAAGCTGAAAATATTTGCAGGCACGCTTTGTTTTATTGCACTTCACAGATACTGCATTTATTGTAAATTGACGTTTTGTGGCAACCCTGAATCTAGCAAGTCTATTGCTGCCATTTTTCCACCAGCATTTGCTCACTTCATGTCTCTGTGTTTTGGTAATTCTTGCCATATTTCAAACTTTTTCATTATTATTATATTTGTTATGGTGATCTGCAATCAGTGATCTTTGATGTTACTATCGTAACTGCAGATGTGGTGGAAATAGCAAGAGAACTAGAATTAGAAGTGGAGTCTGAAGATGTGACTGAATTGCTGCCATCTCTTGATAAAACTTTAATGGATGGATGAGCAAAGAGAGTGGTTTCTTGAGATGGAAACTACTCCTGGTGAAGATGCTGTGAAGATTGTTGAAATGATAACAAAGGATTTAGAATATTCCATAAACTTAGTTGATAAAGCAGAGGCAGGGTTTGAGAGGATTGACTCCAATTTTGAAAGAAGTTCTACTGTGGGTAAAGTGCTATCACACAGCATTGCCTGCAGCAGAGAAATTGTTCATGAAAGAAAGAGTCACTCGATGCAGCAAGCTTCATCGTTGTCTTACTTTAAGAAATTGTCATGGCCACACCAATCTTCAGCACCTACCACCCTGATCAGCCAGCTACCATCAACGTGGAGGCCAGACCCGCCGCCAGCAAAAAGATTATGACTCACTGAAGGCTCAGGTGATGGTCACCATTTTTCAGCAATAAAGTATTTTTAATGAAGGTATATACATTGTTTTCTTAGACATAATGCTATTTCCCATGTAACAGACTACAGTATTATGTAAACGTAACTTTTAATGCACTGGGAAACCAAACTACTCTTGTGACTTACTTTATTGCACTATTCACTTTGCTGCGGCCACCTGGTACCAAACCTGCAGTATCTCCAAGGTCTGCCTGAACTATCTGTCCCTTTATAAAAAGTTTGCCAGCCCTTGTAGTAGAGTATCAGGTAAAGAAACGTGTTACAAGTTCACATAAAACAGGGTAAATGATAAGAAGTGGCTGGAGCTGCTATTTTAGGTAGGGGAAGAGAGAGGACTTTCTAAGAAGGTGGCATTGGAGACCCCAAATGAGGGGATGGAGAGAATCATGTGACCCTTTAGGTGAAAAGTGTGCCAGGGAGAGGGAACAGAAAGTGAAAATGTTGGGGGCCACTATAGCAAGACTGTGTCCTGGGAGCCATATGAGCTACAGGAGCCAAACGGGGATGAGTCACAGCTGGGAGCAGCCTCCCGAAGGTGTCACGAGCCCACGACACCACCCAAGCCAGGAGATGGTAATGGCTGAGATAATTTCAGAAACTCTTAGGAAAGCAGACACATTTTATTTTGAGATGGGAGGGACTCTGAACCCAAAGAATCACCAACAGCCATTGATGAGAAGTCTGTTGGGTAAAGCTAGGCTTTAAAAAAAACCATCGATATATATGTGTTAGCATACGGTATTTGTTTTTCTCTTTCTGACTTACTTCACTCTGTATGACAGACTCTAGGTCCATCCACCTCACTGCAAATAACTCAATTTCGTTTCTTTTTATGGCTGAGTAATATTTCATTGTATCTAAGGAAAAAAAAGAAAAAAAGGTCATGAAGAACCTAGGGGTAAGACGGGAATAAAACACAGACCTGCTAGAGAATGGACTTGAGGATATAGGGAGGGGGAAGGGTAAGCTGTGACAAGAGGGGTGGGATGGGGAGGGTGGGAGGGTGGGAGATGCAAGAGGGAAGAGATATGGGAACATACGTATATGTATAACTGATTCACTTTGTTATAAAGCAGAAACTAACACACCATTGTAAAGCAATTATACTCCAATAAAGATGTTAAAAGAAAAGACAAAATGAAAAAAAAAAAAAAACATCGAGATCAACCCCACTAGTCAGTCAGGACCATGGAAACTACCAAGGACCATGTAAGGAGTGCTGCAGGGTGAGGCACAGCAATGGCCATGGAGAACCTAAGTTAGAAAAGTAACTTTGTCATTTACTGGCTGTGTGATACAGGAATGGATTTATTTATATATGTTCTTATAATGGGGACTTGTTATCTTATCTCAGGTAAGGCACCTGCCCTTTCCGAGTCCCAACTTCCTCAGATATGAATGGTAATATCCACTTCCCAATATATACAATTGCCCATCTTGAGACCCAACATGAATGACTCCTCCGTCTGTGCTGTGGAAGCGGAAAAGGACTGATCGTCAGGGTAGCTGACAGTTTACACTCTTGAAGGCAACTCCTCTTGAGTCCCACAAGTCTCTGAGGTCAATTGACAAATAAACGCCCCAAGTAGAGTCATGGGCGCGCTCTCCTGCCTAATCTAGGATAAGAAAAACGTAAATATCACCACTTCACATCTGCAAGCCTCGAAAATTAAAATAAATTAACGCTCTGTAGGACACACTGAAAACTCCAATTGCATTTGTTTGCAAGGTCACTTTGGAGACAATGTCCAGAACGTTTCAGAAAAACGTCTGGATCCTTGTGTCATTTCAAGGTATGGCCGTGCACTCTTTCCTATTGATCTAATACAGATTTGGGAGAATGAGAATGTCACCCTGCAGGCATTGCACCCACCTAAACGGACCTGGTGACATTACAGCACAGGAGATCTGCAGGGTGACCCTTGCATTGGTGAGTGAGCAAAGGGTTCGCCTCTCGTTGGGCAACTGGCATTTCAGAGACACAGACCCTGCAGTTATTTTAATAGCAATGAAGTTCACTGCTGCTGAGATGAAGAGGTCTAGAAGGAATTGCTCTGTCCGCTCTGCCTTGAAGAACTCTTTGGCGCCAAAGTCTCCAGAGATTAACCCAACCCCCTTCAGCAAATGGCATCACCACAGAATCCAATCTGACTCTGAGGGCCTCCTTCCTGCTCCAACAGAGAACAGCTGCATTCATCATTGGAAATTCTCCCCAACCTAAAGGATCATGTCTCCTCCTTCTAACTTGCCTTCCACAAATCCACGATCCACTGGGAATCACGAGATCCAGGACGTATCCAGCTCATTCTTGTTCCCAGGACGAAAACATTTTCTAAAGTGAAGGAATTCTTTGCCCAAAGGAAACCTTGAGTAGAATGTATCTGACCTGGGGATATAAGACAGGTACAAATAGAGATGCTCTGGATAAATTGGTGGGTGTGGGGTTTCACCCCTGCCCCGCAAGTCTATGTTCCTCCCACTTCACTCCAGGGTCTACTGAGCACACACCACCCCCCGCCCCGCCCCACCCCTCCCCAGGGATCCAGAAAGCACAATTTGAAAACTACAGTCAAACCTAATTCTTTCATTTTACAGGTGGGAAAACTGAGACCCAGGGAAGGAAATTGTCTTGCTCAAAGGCCACGGCAATATCCGGTCCAGGTCCTGGTTCCATTCGTTGAGGAGGTGGCATATATTTTCTGTAAAGGGACAGATGGTGAATATCTTCAGCTTTGAAAGCACATGGCCTCCACCACCGCTGTAGAGTGCAAAAGAAGAGTCATCAACAATACATAAACTAGTGGGCATGATTGTGTTCCAATCAAACTCTCCAAAAACAAGTGATAATTCCTACACCCATGTTTATAGTGACATTATTCACAGTAGCCAAAGGTGGAAGCAACCCAAGCATCCCTAGAAGGATGAATGGATAAACAATATGTGGCCTATCCATAAAACTGAATATTATTCAGCCTTAAAAAGAAAGGAAATTCTGATGATAATGGATGAACTTTGAGGACATTATGCTAAGTGAAATAAACCAGACACAAAAGGACAAATACTATAGGATTCCACTTATAGAAGGTACCTAGAGCAGCAAATTCATAGAGACCGAAAGTAGAATGGTGGTTGCCAGGGGCTGGGGGAGGGCGAATGAGGATTGAGAGTTTAATAGGTACAGAGTTTGAGTTTGGAAAGATGAAAAGTTCTGGAGGTGGATGGTGGGGATGGTAGCACAATGTAATGTAACTACACCACTGAACTGTACACTTGAAAATGGTGAAGATGGTAAATCTTATGTGTAGTGTATTTTATCACAATAAAAAAATAACAATTAGAAAAAAGTGATGGGCCAGATTTGGCCCATGGACTGTAGTGTACCAATCCCTGTGACAGTTCAGGCTACTTGTCTCTGGATGGAAAGGTGATCAGACAGCAGATAACACAGAGGATCATGGGTGTGCCAGGGGAGTGGGATGGGTAGCCACTGGCTTTTAAAGTAGCTGCCATCCATTGAATCAAGAGGTCGGTTGTGGGTCAAATAAAGTTAGACAGTGGCTAGAACCATCCACTTTCACCCACTCTGGCCACAGCCAGACTAAAGCCAGCAGTTTTCATGGCCTGGCAGAGTAATCAGAAACCAGGCTTCTCATCAGGCTAAGTGAGATTTGCATTTTCCATCCAAAAACCACCACTCAATGGCAGTATGCTTTGGGGCAAGGATCTAGCACTCTGAGCCTCAGTTTCTCCAACTATAAAATGAATTTCTTGTACCATATGATCCCTTAAGTTAGATAATAAACCTACTGTGCCAAGTTATGCTAAAATTTATGTTATAAAAAAATATATGCAGGGACATCCCTGGTGGTGCAGTGGTAAAGAATCCTCCTTCCAATGCAGGGGACATGGGTTCGATCCCTGGTCAGGGAGCTAAGATCCCACATGCCATGGAGCCCACAACTACAGAGCCCACACACCTGGGAGCCTGTGCACCACAACTAGAGAGAGAAAACCCGCAGGCCACAACTAAAGAGAAGCCCGCACGATGCAACGAAGAGCCCACGCGATGCAACAAAAGATCCCACATGCCGCAACTAAGACCTGACACAGGCAAAAAGAAAAAGAAAAGAAATAAATAATTTTTTAATATGTGCAAAGAAACTACTATATGATAAAAGCTCGATAAGGGTTATCTAATTTCTTTCTGTTTGGGGGCCTTAAATTATCAATAACTAACGAGTAGAGGACTCCCTGAAGGGAAAAGAAAAATGATTTTTTTAAAAAAAGGGCAGAAGAATCCCCAAAGAACTGCCATGGCTGCTGAGATGGAGCCATTTCTAGGAGTATAGAGAAAGATGGTGAACCTTGAATGTCATGCAAAGATACCGGTTGTTATAATCAGCAAAACACATGAAAACTTCTCCCTGAGAACAAAATAATTTTTTTCAGCTCAGAAAATGTGGTCAGTCAAAAGAGAGAGAAGTTTAAGTATCTGCCTGCTTCCTTTTTATTATAGACTAAATATTTGTGTTTCCCTAAATTCATATGTTGAAGCCCTAATCCCCAATGTGCTGATATTTGGAGGTGGGGCTTTGGGGAGGTAATTAGGATTAGATGAGTTCATGAGGGTGGGGCCTTCATGATAGGATTAGTGGCCTTATAGGAAGAAGAAGAAAGAGATAACTCTCTCTCTTCCATGTGATGACACAGTAAGAAGGCAACTGTCTACAAGACAGGAAGAGTGCCCTCACCAGCACCTAACCATGCTGGCACCCTGATCTAGAACGCTCTGCCTCCAGAAATGTAAGGAAATAAATTTCTGTTGTTTAAGCTACCTGGTCTATGATATTTTATGTCAGTCTGAGCAGACTAAGGTGCTCTCCCTGCCCAGAGTTTTAAAAAATATATATTTCAATAGCCAATTCCAGGGCCCCTGAAGTTTATTTCAATTCCCCTTCAGCTATAGAGACTTAGAGATAACAGTCAAGCAAACATGGAATTAGGGAGGTTTTAGCATCTCTACCATGAGCCAGGCTGTCAGAGAGAGGGCAGCTCCTAGGACAGGAGTATCTCAGATTGGGTTGCCCCAGGAGCAGACCCAGTAAGAGAGAGAGGTAAGTGAGGCAGGGAAGAAAAGACATTCATGAAAAGGTTGTTATTAAGTCAGTTACCACTGTGGGCAACTAGCACTTAATCCTACTGGGAAACTGTGGGATCCAATGTAGAACACGTGCCTCAGAGCTACCCCAGATGCAGTGAGAGAGCTGGGGTATTTATAACCCCATGATGTCAGTCATTGTGGAGGTGGGTGGGTACCAAGAGCAACACTACAATGAAACAGTGGTGTTGCCTCCTGTTCGTTTTATTTTTATACTTATTTCTTTTGAATACATTGCAATAGGGGAAGATCCTCTCTTCAAACTTACAAAGCCAAAGACTCCAAAGGATAAGACCAAAAAGCAGAGAAATGATAAATAGTCAATTAACTAATTATTAATTCATTTCAATGATTACTTGCAGAACCCAACCATTAATCTAAGACTGAGGACTCACCCTGGACTTGTGCTCATCTCCCTGACCCTCCATGTCCAACTGGCTCCAGAACTTGGACATTCAATCTTCTTCTTTTTCCCATTCACTGCCACCTCTCCACCCTCATGGGCCTTAGTCATGTCCTAACCAGTCTCCCTGCCTCTCTTCTTCCCTATCCCTACCCTGCGACCACCAGAGAGACCTTTAAAAACCATGCATGTTATCAGTTGTTCCCTGGCTTCACACTCTGATGGGGATGCAGGGCGATATCCTATAGCCCTCCCGACTGACCCCAGCCCAGCACTTAGCTCCTCTCCCGCCCCTTGGTTCTGGTCCCACCGACCTGCAGGTGGCCCCCATCCCCAACTCACCCCTCCACACTGCTGGCTCCCTCTGTCTGGATTTTCTTCCCTCTTCTTCCCTCCTCTCTTCATCCTGGAGGGCACAGCTCAGACATTGTCTCCTCCAAGAAGCCCCTCTGGGTTCCTACAATATCCATGCCATGTCCAGCACTGCACTTAGGAAATCATATTTTGACCGTTCTGGAGGATTCTGGTGCTCCTCTGGATGATCACAGGAATCCAACCTTCTCACGCCTGAATCCCAGCCTCTGGTCCAAGTCTTAACCTCCAGCAGTGGTCCTGCCTCTGTGTTTGCAAAATACTCTCTGTCCCTGTATTCTAGCTTTGTTTTTCTCCTTTCCTTGCTGAGGGTGGGGGAAGACCTGTCTCTTACTGCCAGGACTAAAAGTAGAGACGCATATTTGCTGGTCACCTCTTTGAGTGCTCTTGTGGTACTTGGAAAGGAAATGATTCTGTCCCTAGCTAAATGTGAGACTCATTTAGCTAAACTTTGCTGCCTCCCAGGGACTTCCAGAGCTGACCTGAGCAAACCAGACCCAGCTCTGAGCACTTCCAGCCGAGGGCCAGTCTTGCGGGCATGAGGGCTGGCTGTGGGGTGGCTCAGGCAGGCCGGTCCACCATACCTGCCCACCACAGAGGCGACCACAGGCTGCAGGGCCTGTTGTAAACACGCAGATGGCAGGACGACGGCCACAGCAGAAGCCGTGGGGCCTGCTCTGGGGCTCCGCCTCCCAAACCGGTAAAGCTACATGCACACCCCTGTGTAGACTCAACCAGAGGGCAGGCCCCCTCTCCCGGCACCTTGGGGGCAGGGGGGGTATGGAGGTACCAAGAACAGGGCCCCATCCTTTCTGCTTTCCTTCCTCCTTCCCTCCCTTTTCCTTCCTTTCTTCCTTCAATAAATATAAATGTTTAGTCAGCCCAGCCCTGGCAGGCCCTCGGATACATACAGCAAAATATTTTGATCCCATAAATAATTTCTTTTCACTCTGCCTTAATAACATGAATACAGCCACACCCTGTTTTCGGCTCAGGGAGATGTACTGGTGAGAGGGACAGATACACTCTTTGCTCTCATGGAGCTTAGAATGTGAGTGACAGGCAGGCTCAGACAGTACTCAAATACTCCCACAAATAAACATGGAGCTACAACCGTGGTATGTGCTGAGAAGGGGAAGGGGATGGGGTTAAGGGACAGAAGGACAACAACAGTAATAATAACAGCCATAGGCATACATCCCTTACCCTGTGCTGGGTGCTGCGCCAAGAGCTTGATCAGTATTTCTTCACAACCACCCTAAGACTTAGGCACTCCTATCATCCCCCTTTTAAAACAGAAGCACAGGAAGGATAAGAAAATTTCCTAAGTTCACCCAGCCATGAAGGGGTGGGGCAGGGGTTCATCAAACACAGAAAGGCTCACTGAGGATGGACATTTGATCAGAGCATGGAAGGGTGAGTGGGAGTTTACTGGTGGAAATCTGGGCCATTCCAGGCAGAGGAGATCCAGGGCAAAGGTCCTGGGGCAGGCGCCAATGCAGGAGGGAAGTACTCTGAAGATCTAAAAATTGAGTAATGAGCCAATTAAACCAAGGGATTGGGCTCTTTCTCTTGATTCTACATCCCTAGTAACTGTAGGTCTCCACTGGCTCTTCCATCACTGCACTGAGATACCATGGGTTTGCCCCTCTGCCTCTTCTCCAATGGCCAAGCTCCTATGTGTTTGTGGGGGAGGGAACAGAAAAGACCCTCTTGTTTCACTTTGGATTTCCAGAGCCTAGCACATGCCTGACAAATAGTAAGTGCACGAGAAAGGTTTGTTGGAGTCATGCATAGCTGCATGGCTGTCCTCCACGATATGGTGAGATCTGGTGGATGGAGCAGGTGCAAAGACAGGGTGCATGATACGCTCCTTCAGCTCCCTGAAAGCCCCCTCAAGGAGCTCACAGTTGAGGAAGGAGAGAGATTTATGAGACTAAATGCTATGTGGTGCCATGGACTGGGTCCTAGAGCACAAAATGTCCTGGAAAAACTAGAACATCCAAATAAAGTCTGTAGTTTAGTTCATGGGAATGCAGTTTTCTTAGTTATGACAAATGCACCACAGAGATGTGAGGTGATAACGTTATAGAGAACTGAAACTGGAGGAGGCGTTTATAGGATTTTCTGTAAATTCAAAAGTATTCCAAAATAAAAAGTGTATTTCACAAAATTGGGAGACAATTAGGAAAATTTGAATGTTGCGTAGTTGCTACTATTAAGGAATCATTGTTTCTTTTTCGGCCTGATATTTGTATTAAGGCTCTGCTTCTCATTAAGCTCTTATCTGTTAAAAAGATACACTGAAGAATTTACTGATGCAAATATTTTGCTTCAAAAATCCTGAGTGGGTTAGGGTGGGGTGTAGCAGGAGAGCGCTTATACAAATAACTTAAGATTGGCCCTAAGCTAATAATAGTTGAAGCAAAAATGGGTACAGGGCGATTTATCTGTATGGGTTTGAAATTGTCTACAATAAAAAAAATATTTTTTATGTTAACTCTATTAGATAAGTACCCACCTAGCAATGGGATTGCTGGATCATATGGTATTAATTCATGAAATCAGAATCTCAAAGAGATATGCACACACTCCTATGTTCATGGCAGCATTATTCACAGTAACCACGATGTGGAAACAACTTAAATGGTCATCGACAGATGTTAATAAAGAAAATGGATAAAGAATATATGATATATATACTCAGCCTTAAAAAAGAAGGAAATCCTGCCACACGTAAAACATGGATGAACCTTGAGGAAATGATGCTAAATGAAATAAGCCACACACAGGGAGCAAATACTGCACGATCCCACTTATATGAGGTTTCTAAAATGGTCACACTCGTAGAAGCAAAGAATAGCATGGTGGATGATGGGGGGGGGACAAGGGGGAGGAGCTATCAATGGGTATAAAACTGTAGTTATACAGGATGGCTAAGTTCTAGAAATCTGCTGTATGACATTGTGCCTGTGGATAATAATACTGTACTACAGTATTATTACAACACTTAAACATCTGTGAAGAGGGTAGAGGTCATATTAAATATTCTTTATAATATAATATAATATAATACAAAATTAGTATAAAGTAAGCACTAGACCCAGGTTGGATGGGTTCAAAGTCTCACTCATGGCTATGATGTTTAACCTTTCTGAGGCTCAGTTTCTTCATCTGAAGAATGGCCTCATTAAAACACTACCCCATAGAAGAGGGAGGAACACTCCCAAACTCATTCTACCAGGCCACCATCACCCTGACACCAAAACCAGACAAAGACGTCACAAAGAAAGAAAACTACAGGCCAATATCACTGATGAACATAGACGCAAAAATCCTCAACAAACCACCAGCAAACAGAATCCAACAACACATTAAAAGGATCATACACCATGATCAAGTGGGGTTTATACCAGGAATGCAAGGATTCTTCAATATACTCAGATCAATCAATGTGATACACCATATTAACAAATTGAAGGATAAAAACCATATGACCATCTCAGTAGATGCAGAAAAAGCTTCTGACAAAATTCAACACCCATTTATGAAAAAAACCCTCCAGAAAGTAGGCATAGAG
>NC_041224.1:176720178-176720567 GCF_002837175.3 Physeter macrocephalus
CCTCAACATAATAAAGGCCATATATGACAAACCCACAGCTAACATCGTCCTCAGTGGTGAAAAACTGGAACCATTTCCACTAAGATCAGGAACAAGACAAGGTTGCCCACTCTCACCACTATTATTCAACATAGTTTTGGAAGTTTTAGCCACGGCAATCAGAGAAAAAAAAGAAATAAAAGGAATCCAAATCAGAAAAGAATAAGTAAAACAGTCACTGTTTGCAGATGACATGATACTATACATAGACAATCCTAAAGATGCTACCAGAAAACTACTAGAGCTAATCAATGAATTTGGTAAAGTAGCAGGATACAAAATTAATGCACAGAAATCTCTGGCATTCTTATACACTAATGATGAAAAATCTGAAAGAGAAATTAAGGAAA
>NC_041224.1:176721650-176758740 GCF_002837175.3 Physeter macrocephalus
ATACAATAGAATATTACTCAGCCATAAAAAAGAAATGAAATTGAGTTATTTATAGTGAGATGGATGGACCTAGAGTCTGTCATACAGAGTGAAGTAAGTCAGAAAGAGAAAAACAAATACTGTATGTTAACACATATATATGGAATATTTTTTAAAAATGGTTATGAAGGACCTGGGGCAGGGTAGGAATAAAGACACAGATGTAGAGAATGGACTTAAGGACATGGGGAGGGGGAAGGGGAAGCTGGGACAAAGTGAGAGAGTGGCATGGACATATATACACTACCAAATGTAAAATAGATAGCTAGTGGGAAGCAGCCGCATAGCACAGAGAGATCAGCTCGGTGCTTTGTGACCACCTAGAGGGGTGGGATAGGGAGGGTGGGAGGGAGGGAGATGCAAGAGGGAAGGGATATGGGGACATATGTATATGTATAGCTGATTCTTTTTGTTATAAAGCAGAAACTAACACACCATTGTAAAGCAATTATACTCCAATAAAGATGTTAAAAAAAAAATAGCACTTAAAAAAAAAAAAAAAACACTACCCCATCGGGGCACCGTGGGAATTAAGTCAGTGACTCCAAGCCAAGCCCTGAGAACATGGCCTGGCATGTGCCCAGAGCTCCACAAACATTAGCTGGTGTTCCTAAAGTGAGTGTAGGGGTCGTGTTACTGTTGTGCCATCGTGCTTGTTCAGGAAGCTACCTATTCCAAGGCAGTGGAGCGTCCCGGGGAAGGGCTGGCTGAGGGCAGGGAAGCAGCTCTCTAAATCCAGGTCAATTTCAGAGCCGTGAAGACAGACCTGTGGTGGGAAGTTCTGATGGAGCTGGCAGGCGAGTCAGTGGGGACTAGACTCTGGGGCCCTCCCAGAACAGAAGAGGAAAGAACAGGATGGAGCAGGTCTGTGTAGGAAAGAAGGGGGCAGAGGACAACACAGCTGGGCCTTTGTCCCCTGAGAGGACTGAGGGACAGTGAGAGGAAGGCAGGACGGAGGATGCTGTGAGAGGACAAGTCAGCCAGCGGTGGGGCACAGGGAGGTCCAGGCAGAGGAATGCTCCAGAAGGGCAGAGAGGCCAGCAGGAGGGGGCAGCAGGCTGACCTCTGAAAGGGCCCTTTCAGGGAGAGACACAGGCAGGCAGCTGGCCTCCTCGTCCAGGAGTGCTGAGCAGGGGAGACAGGTAGCAGGGGTGAGACAGGAGCTGGAGCGTGGGCAGGGTCCACGGCTGCGGGGGCCTTGGGCAGCCACGTTCACCGCTGCATGAGGTTCACTGCCTGGAGAGCCCACCAGCTTGCAGGAGAGCATTAGGAGAAAGGAAGGAGAGGGCAGGTTTCAGGTCACTTCCTGCATGTAAAGCAACTCCCCAGCACCACCTTCCATCCTTCCTGGGCTGGGTCCGCCCACTTCCCCCTCCCCTTCTCCTGACTCCATCCCAGGCTCCCTCTAAATCTACTGCCCCCACACTTGGACCAGACCCCACAGCTTTGATTACCATCCACAAGCAAATGACTTTCCCATCCCTATTTCCAGCCGCTCGGCCCAGAAACCCAGGCTCATCCATGCAGCTGCCTTTCCCGCTGGTGCCCGGTTGGCACAGCCAGACACCTTGGTCCCAGCAACTTTCAGCTGCTTCTGTGCAGGTGGGAGTGTGTGTGGCTCTGGGTTCTCCAAAGTTGCAGCTTCATCAGGCAGGTGATGGCCCCAGGGAGGGGACCCCAGAGAGAGTGAGCTGGGAAGAGGGGAGGTGGGGTCAGAGAGGATGTTTGAAGCTAGATTTTGCCAGTGATGAAGGTGTGGGAAGGCAGTGACCCCCTCTAGAGGAGGGGTGCTGAGTGGGGAAAGCAAAGAAACTTTGGAGGCAGAGCCATCAACCCTGTGTCCAAAATATGTCCTGAGTCAAGGCGTCATCCTCCCATCTTAACTACCGTGGTCCGTGCTGCCACAATATCCGACCTCCTACCTTGTCCCCTGCTTTCTGTCCTGCCCCACGTCCCATCATATTCTTTGCACATCAGACAGAGTTACCTTTTAAACTATAAACTAGAACTTATCACTGCCCTGTTAAAAACCCTCCTGGGGCTCCATCACGCATAAAACAAGGTCTTAACCTCTTACCCTGGTGACCACACTCTGTATTCTCAAGCTTGCCTATCTCTTTCCACGCTTATCTCTGGAATGTTGCCTAAACACCCCAAATTCCTCCCACCCCAGGAAGCCCATCCCTATGCATGTGATTTTGCTGCTCTCCCACACAGCAGTGGAGACTGAAATCCGACAGGATTCTGTGACATTTAAGCTAAACAGGAGTGACAGGGGATCTGGGAAAGAGCATGCCAGAGGCAGGGGCTGCAGAGCTACTTGACCTAAGGTGGGAGTGGGAAGGCCCGTGTGAGTACAGGGAGCAAGAGGAGAGGATGTTCTGGGATGATGCTTCAGTCAGCTTTGCTGCGTAACAAATCGGCCTCAAGCTTTGTGGCTTAAAACCACAAAGATCTAGTTTTTCTCCTGCTCCTGTGGGTTGGTTGGGCCATTCCTCTGCTGGTGTCACCTGCTAATGCACCCACAGTCACCTTCTGCTGGAGAATTGTCTTGGCTGGGACTCCAAGGTGGATCACTCCCATGTCTGGCAGTGGGTTCTGCGTCAGCTGGGGCCTTGTTTCCTTTCATGGGGCTCAACCTCAGCACAACAAACCTCACCTTCTTTTTACTTTCTTCTGGACCTGAAGTTGGTTCCAGTGGAGGCCTGAAGGAAACATATCATCATGGGGGAATTTCAGGAACATGGGGACAGCTCTCCAAATGCAACCCCTCTGATTATTTGGTCCCTTTTGCTCATATCTATGCCCCCTAGAACACAGTTCCACAAATGTGACACCATAGCTAAGCCATGACTGAGTTTTGGCCCCAGAAGTCAGGAGAGCTGAGACCTTCTCCTGGAGCAGGATTGGTGATAGGAGGAGAAGGATCCTGAGGGTACCATACCTGGCAGCCCTCAGGCATCCTGGCCCTGAGTTTGGTCCTACTCATGGCAGTTTAGGTGTCCATGAGACTGGCCTGCGGTAAGCTATGTAGAGTAGGATGGAAGCAGAGAGGGGGTATGGGGTGAAATGCAGAACAGTGTAAAACACTTGGATTTGGCATGAGTCGTGGGACCTGTCTGACCCTCAGGCTTCTCTTCTATAAAATGAGAGAACAAAGCGGGTGGGCATGTTTGTACACCTTAAAGTAAGTGTTAAGCAACCTTCATGCTGAGGCTGGGAAGAGAGGATTATCCACGATACTTTGCTAATTGGGAAATCTTAGGTCTACTGATACAGACACTACAGTCGGACCCGTGTAACTCTGCGACATGAAAACTTAAGTCTGAGCCACACAAGTAAGAAAAATCACAGCTCTGAGAAACAAGAGTCTGTAGTATCCCATCCTGGGCACTCTGGTGTTTGTGTTTTCAAAGAAAAGGGTGGAAATCTCTCCTTCTGCACCTACTTAGAAGAGCCAGCACGGAAATCTCCCAACAACACCACCCTCTGGAATTTCATTGAGGCGTTCAATGGAACACTGCAGTTGCAAGGTAACAATTTCTATTGTTCTGAGTTGCCACGATTCCTCTTTTATTGATGTCATAAAGTAGGTATTTATGAGATGAGGCTATTAAGATCAATAGAATAAATGGAACACCTAATTCTATCTTTTTCAGAACTGCACAAAGCATTCTCCTGGCACCATCCCAATGAATAAAAGGACCAGGGAGCTGTCACTTAGGCCTAATCCCAAAGCAAAGAGCTCAACCCTATTAATGGTGACTCACTTTTTACATGCTTCTTCGAGTCAAAAATTCTCTTGGCCCTAAGTAGACTTTATTGAAAAGAAAAAACAAAAAAATGGAGGAGTACAGATTGGAATCATTGTGTAACTGGATTTACCACATTTATAACCAGGTCGGCCACACCGGTTTTCATTTCAACAGGAGCAGAAAAAAATAACAGAGAGAGGAAAGAGCCCTCTGCTTTTAAAGTTGTTTAGAGGCATGTAACTGGCTTACCTAATACCCGGTTCAAGGGAAAAAAGGTCCAAAGCAGGGGGAAAAGTTTGATCCTGTAATCAGCACTAGGGGCTAAAAGAAGCCATAATCTCTGCTGAGACCCTAGGCTCCTAGAAGCTAAGGCCAAGACACACCCTGGCTAAGGCCCTCTCCTTTTCCCCAGGGAAGGAACAGACGGGTGTATTGTTGATCTGTTTTGGTACCAGAATGAATGCTTCCAGGGGTAATTATCAAATGTCTATATATGGACAAACTCAGCCCATTCTGAGATAATAGCACAGATTTATATTTACCAAGCATGTTTTCCAAGGAAGAAAGCAATCCAGCAACCTGTGCTTGGCATATCTGTTCAAATGAAAGCAATCGGGTAAATAGGAAACAGAGTGACCAGGCTTCTTGTAGAGGCTTCTGGAACCCAATCTGGTTCTGGTCCATGATCCCACAGAGTGGTGGCACCGGTCAGATGGATCTGGGAAGATTCAGCAACACGGGCCCCAGCCACCACCAGCATATGTGTTCCACAGCTTTGTCGGGGGCCCCCATGGGGGACTGGTCCTTGTCTCGGTAGCTCTCATGGCCTGCGAGACCATCCTTGGTCAGGCTTACCTTTCCAGCCTTCTCTCCTGCTCTTGTTCTCCACACATCCTACGAGTGGGTCAAAGCAATCAGCCCAGGATTTCCTTTCCATCCCTGATATTTCCAGCCTTTGGCCTTGACCATGGGGTCCCCTTCTCCCCTCATGCACGCGCCGGTATCTTGTCCCTGGATTCACCGCACCAATGAAGGGATCAGCACAGAATACAACACCAAGCTCCTGCATGGGTGCTTCCCAGAGCATTGGGGTCATAGTAGGGAGAGGAAATCTCCCCGTGAGCCTCAGGGGTGGGAAAGACCGCTCGGACCCCAGTCCCTCCCTGCAAACAAGATGGGGACAGACGCAGATGTAGACAGTGAGGACAGACAGCAGGAAATCACGGGGCACACAGGGATTCAGGACAAGAAGAGGATGTATCCAGCTACCCAACTCTGCTGGTTAAGAGGTATTTCCACATCCGTAACCTCAGCAGCTTTCTCTACCAGCCAGGGAGGCAGAGGATGCCTATTCCCATCCTATGTGGAAACCAAGGCTCGATGACCTGTCAACAACCGAGAAGGTGGAAGAGGACGAATTTTACCCAATTCTTTTGATCCTTGGTCCAGTGCTCTTTTTACCACACTCCAGGGAACACTTAGCTGGACCAGTTCAGGAATCCATCTGCCAGGGTTCAAAATCTCAGCTCCACAATATACGAGTCATGAGACCTGGGGCAAGGATCTCATTATCTCTCTGTGCCTTGGTTTGCTCACCTGGGAGACAGAAATGGCCATGGCAAAATGCAGATGATAATAATGATCAAAAGGATTGTCTGAAGGCTCACGTGAGATAATGCGTATATTGAACACCCAGTAAATGATAACTTACGTTGTTACACGTCATTCTTCAGGTCAAAACCTTTATTGGTAAGAAAATGAGGCTCGGTGGGGTTTGGTGACTTGCCAAGATCACACAGCAAGAGGCAGAGCCAGGGCAGTGGCCACAGACCTTTGAGAGCGACTGGTCCTATCACATTAGTGATGTAGAAAATGATGTCCTCGGCCCTGCACAGGCAGCCCATGGATGGTGGTCCAGGGTGAGTCCCTGGTCTCTCAACTGCTAACACTTTGCTCTTTCTCCCCTCGTCAGTGAGCCCTAATTGGGTGGAGAGGGGAGGCCCTCCTGAGTCACCAAGTGCCATGGACCAGGCAGAGGACCCCAAGGTGGTAAAGTGCAAGCATCAGCCTCCCTGACAACCCCTCTGGTTGGCCCAGGTATGGTGCCTGCTCGTTTCCACCAAAGGGGCTTCTTAGCAGCACACCCGGGCCTTCACAATCTTTCTTTCTGCGGAGGTATTAATTTATGATGGCAGAGACCCCCTGTGTCCTAACAGTAGCAGATCTGTCCTGTGCACAAGGCAGAAATGCCATCAGATCAGATGTCCGGAAGTGAGGCCTCCTCAGGTGTCCGTAACACATGCTTTATAGAGACGTCAGTGATGTGAGCCCGGCAAGGACATTTCAAGCGTAAGGGGTCTAAGTGCCTGGAGTGTTGGCTCAGTTCTTAATGACACAGAGGGCTCCCATGGTGGGTGCTCTGAGGTCCTGTAGAAGCAGAGGCTACATCAGAAGACATGGACGTCCAGAGCTGGGAGAGACATGGATGATCACACCTTTGTGCCTGTTTATTTTACAGATGGAGACACAGAGTCCAGAGGTGAAGCAACTCACCCCAATCTCAGGGCAAACTAGTGCAGAGTTCAATTGTTCACCCAACTTTTATGGAGCACATCCTCTGCCAGGTCCCCTTCCTAGACACTGAGGGTGCACAAGTGAATAGTAAGACTCAAGCCCTGCCCCAAGGAACTCACCATCCAGTGGAGCGAGGAATGGTCCCCAGGGGATGGGAATCACTGGCCATCAAATACAGAAGGAGGTGGAAGAAGTGAGGGAAGCAGACAATTCGCACCCTCTCAACACTGTATCAGTCAGGACAGGATAGGTTGTGCCACATAACAAACAGCCCCATGGTCCTGCACTCTCACTGTGTGCCTCATATATTAGCAGAGGAGGCTCAGCTTTACACAGTTTCCCAGGCTGACCCAGGTGCCCCCACCTGGTGTCTGCACCTGCTGGGACAAACAGCATTTTCGCTGTGCAGGGGAAGTGTGCTGGGGGATCCAGAGAAGCATGTAGAACATACATCACCTGCACTAATTATCCTCACCAATTCACTAACTGCCCACCAACCAGCTCCTATTGTGACTTTGACCCCACCTAACTAGAGAGGGGGCAGGATACTGTAATCCTCCAGTGAGCCCAAAGGAAAGGCGGAAGGATGTGGGTGAGCCCTAGAGCCCCACAGACGCGGGTCTACTTCACCAAGTAAATACTCAGGGTTACATTCCATCAAAAAAACTTGCTCCTTCGTCTTTTTTAAAGCACGGCTTTGTTAGCCTTTCATTTTCCCACTTCTGGTGGAGATATGAGCCCCAGAAATCTTTTTCCCCCTCTTAGCTCTTCAACCAGCATTCAGCCTCAGAGTGGGACTAGAATAGGGATGAGTGAAGACTGGGGTCTAAAGGGCACAACTGCTTCTTCTCAGCCTTATCAAAGCCACGACGGAATGAATGCAGCCCCAGTGGTGCCAAACATTTGTTTTATTGTTTTATTTTTTTTTTCAAAGTAGACCCCCAAATCTGTTTTTCAGTAAAACCTTCTAATGTTTAAATAGCAATCACTCAACTTTCCTTTATAAGCAGTGCTGGCTACACAGGCATACCTTGGAGATATTACAGGTTCCATTCCAAACCTCCACAATAAAGGAAATACTGCAATAAAGTGAGTCACACAAGTTTTTAGGTTCCCCAGTGCATATAAAAATTATGCTTATACTGTACTGTAGTCTATTAAGTGTGCAATAGCATTAAGTCTAAAAAAGAATGTACATACTTTAAAAATACTTTATCACTAAAAAATGCTGACCATCATCTCAGCCTTCAGCGAGTCATAATCTTATGGCTGGTGGAGGGTTTGAAATATTGGGAGAATTGCCAAAATATGACACAGAGATACAAAATGAGCAAACGCTTGTGGGGAAATGGTTTCGATGATTTGCTCAATGCAGGGTTGCCACAAAACTTCCGTCTGTAAAAACGCAATCTCTGCGAAGCACAATAAAGCATGATAAAAGGAGGTGTGCTGTACTGTGGACAAAAGAAAACAAGCTAGGCCACAAGTTCAAGACCTCTGATCCCATCAAGGCCTTCCCCTCTTCTCAGAAAAAAAAGAGCCAAGCTCCAGGAGAAGCAGGAATGTGCCTGAGGTCAGCAGTAGCTCGGGACACAGGGATGCATGCGATGGAGGGGCACTGCCTCCATCCTAAGTCCCTGTGCATGTGGCCTTCTTCGAGATCCTCCCATGGAAACCAGCCAAAGCAGCTCGGCCCGTGCCAGACCTCTTTCTGCACTCAGTCTCTGGTCAGGTTTGGGGATTCAGGGCTCAGCCAACCTTGGGACAACACCAAGCTGTCAGACTCACAAGTTGATAGAGCTTCCAACAGAGCACAGCTTTTTCACAGCACTGCATCCTGGAGGAAGCCGGCCAGGGTTGCCTTCCCAAGGAGCCTCGCCTTCCCGTCCACGGCAGACCCATGGCAGAGACCAGCCCGCAGGTCCCTTGGCTAGCACGTGGTCCCAGCTCTGGGAGCCCCTATTAGGTGTGCAGAGAGTGTCCCACACACACTTGAACCCTCCCTTCGTGGGACCCCAATCCCTTTCATGGAAGCATCTCGTGCTGCCTTGAGATTGAGACTAGTGACCCCTTAACAGTACAGGTGCTTCGGAGCTAGTCTCCCATTGGACCCTTGCAGAGTCCCGACAGGTGGGATTATGACCCAAGAGCCCTCGTTTGTCAGAAAGACCCAGATGGAAAAGATCACACGACTGGTTAGCAGCAGAGCTGGGAGTTCAGTTCCCATCTCTGACCTTTAACTCCAATATTCATTCTGTTGTCCGAACTTCCGAAACACAGTCGTGAACAGAAAACAGAGGTCTGTGTCAGCTGGAAAAGTAAAAGTGTACGGTATCACGACCCATGTATTCTTTCATTCCCTTGAGAAAGAAAACTCCCATGCTAAACACGTGCTTGGCACTTTATATATTTTACATGTAAACCAGTCTACAGAAGAAGAAACAGAGGCTAAAGGTAAAAGCAGCACTGGCTGGGTGTGGAAGCTGAGATCTGCCTGGACGTCAGGCACTTGAAACTTCCAGGCCCAGATCAACACTTCAAGTCTGCCGACATCTCAAGTCCAGCCAGGGGAAAGAAGGGATCACCACCAAGGGCAGCCGTTTATTAGCCACTTCTGCACCAGGTACAAGGCCAAGCATTGATTTAAAAAAAAAACAAAAACGTCATTTACATACCATAAAATCCACTCAGTTAACATGCACAATCCAACAATATTTAGTAAATTTTCAGAGTTGTGCAACTGTCACCACCATCCAATTTTAGAACATTTGCATCACCCCAAAAAGATCCCTCAAGCCCATTTGCAAGGACTGCTTCTTCCCCCCAGGGTCTGGCAACCACGAATCTACTTTCTCTCTGGATTTGTCACTTCTAGATGCTTCATGAAAATAGAACCTACCAAACGTGGTCTTTCGTGGTTGGCTCTTTCCATTGAGCTTCATGTTTTTGAAGTCAATGCTTTTTGGTGCGGGTATCAGTACTTCATTCCTTTTTATTGCCAAATAATATTCCATTGGTGGACATAACATGTCTTGCTTATTAATCAGTTGTTTAATCAGCTGATGGACATTTAGATTGTTCTCACTTTGGAGATATTATAAATAAGGTTGCTCTGAGTATTCGTGTTCGAGTCTTTGGGTAGACATATGTTTTATTTCTCCTGGATAGATATCTAGCAGTGCAACTGCCGGATCGTATAATAAATTTATGTTTTCTAAAAAGCCACTAAAGGATCTTCCAAAACGGCTGTACCATTTTATATCTCTACCAGCAATGGATGATGGTCCAAGTTTCTCCACACCTTTATGGATACTTACTGTTGTCCATCTTTTTTACTCTAGCCATGTGATTTGCTTTTATGAATTAACTGGTGAAATCTTGATAGATACCCCAGAGACAGGGGCTGGCATTATTATTGCTTGACAGGTGGAAAGAAAAAGGGAAGCAATTTGCCCCGGGTCCCAAGGCTGGGCGTGAGGGAGCAGTGTTAGGGTTTGACCGAGGTCTACCTCTCACCAGGGCTGATCTGCCCCCACCACTCTCCTCTCCTGCCTCCTACGGCACAAGGTGTTACACTGGCTTTTCCATACCATCCATCCATTAACCAGCACCTACTGTAAACCAGCGCAGACGGGGCATCCACGAGCTCACATCACTTCCATAACCTCATGCTTTCACTCGCGTAAGTTCCACGACTCATTTTTTTACTGAGAGAACTGCGATTCAGGAGAAGCGACCATCTATCTATCCAGGGGTCAGCAAACATTTTCTGGAAAGGGTCAGAGAGTAAATATTTTAGGCTTTGCAGGCCAGAGAGCCCCTGTCCCAAATACTCAACTCTGCCCTCGTAGTGTGGTAGTTTCCATACTACAGAATAACCCAGGTGATGATCCCACCTGTCGGGGTTTGGGGAGGGTCCAATGGGAGACTAGCTCCGAAGCACCTGTGTGTCAGGCAAATTTTATGCACTGACACCAGCAGCTGGCCAGGCGTGGCCCACCCCTGGTCTCATCCACTGTCACGCAGCTAGTAAGGGACCGAGTACAAACAGGAGGCCGGTCAGCCTGTCATTTTGGAGCGCGTGCTCTCTCCCACCTGCTCGCTGCCTGGCGCACGCTTACGCCCCATATTGACTTCAGGATACGCTTTCCACTGGGGCGTGTGACTCCCTGACTCCTTCTTCTCCTTCACTGCTCCGGATTGACTGGGACCATTAAGTCCTATATTTAGCACGTTCCACCACTAGCTAATTCCTCGTGTCCCAGGCTCACACATTACAACAGGAGCACAAGCCTGGAGAGCAAATATGAGGCTCCAGTCCCAGCTCCACCTTACCTAGCGGTGGACCTTCTCACCTCACTGCTCTCATCGGCAGAGTGGGGCTGTAGTGGTCCTGCATCCTAGGTGGGTGGTGAGAACTAAATGAGTTGATACAAGAACATGACTTTCAAATAGGGCTTAGCACAAAGTAGGCGCTCAATAAATGATAGCTATTGCTAGGTAGCCCCCACCAGCAAGGAAATGGAATCAGTTTCATATCTACCCATGATTTAATGTCTCACTGGAAAGAGCAAAGAATGCACAGCAGTTAAAATTCCTATATAATTATTGCTGGCTGCACAGGGTGGTGCCACCTAGTTCTGCAGAAAGTAGAACAGCCCTGAGGACAAAATTGTAATGTGGTAGTAGTAATAATAGTGATAGTAATAATAATAGTTCACATTTATTAGGTGCTTAGTAAAGCGACGTGCTAAGTGCTTTGCAAACATGCTGCCATACCAGCTAGCATCTGGACAGCACTTTTGAGCTGGTGTAGCATTTTACCGAGCTATATCTTGCATGTGTCTGCCATCGACCTGTGAGGGCGACCTCCACATCTTCTCTAGGTTACAGATGTGGAAACCGAGTGGTCTTCCCCGTGTTCCCTCTAGAAAGTGGCCAAGTTGGAGTCACCGGGGACGTCGAGTTCCAGAGCCGGCTCCCTTCCCCCACCACCACCTCTCGCTCCACCCTGCCCAGGCCAGGGCTCCATCCCAGTGTTTTCCTTAAGCCTCTGCCCTAGGCTGCAGAGGCAACATCTACTAGCATCATTCCCATTAACCCTCGAAGCATGTATCTCTCCCAGGAATAGGTCTGCTCTAAAAAACCACGGAGAGCATCAGGGCTTAACCCCAAAGCGTGCTCCCTGGACATAGTCCCTCCTGTGTCTGGACCACAGGCAGGATGCCCCCCTGGGTGCTAAAGGACCCTCCCCAAGACTCCGGCGTCCATCCAGCCTGTGGCTATCAGCTCTGTAGACCTCCACGCAGGAGAAGTGGAATCCAAGTGTGGAACTTTAAAAGGGGGGAGCTGAGCAGCCCCTCCAGGCCCCCTCCCCACAGTGCTAGAATGTTCTCACCTGTATGCACTCTGGGGAGATCCCTCTAAGGACAGGAGACAATTCCTGCCTCTCCGAGGAGCTCCTGCTTCGGTCGGGGAAGCCTGTCCTTGTAATGTCCCCTTGACTTGCCAGAACAAGCCTGCTTTCCTCTGTCCCAGGACAGCCTCAGAGCAGTAGCGGCCATCTCTCCAGGCATCTCTGCAGCCTCAGGTCCCCCAGCTGTCTGTACCTGGTGTGTTTCCAGCATATCCTTCCGGGGCTGCCTCAGTCTTCACCACACAGGACCGTTGCTCTCTGGTTTTGAAGGACACAGACCATCCTCGGCCACTTGCCGTCTCTGAGGGCTGACTTCCTCGCTTGTAAAATGGGATTAATGATACTTACACAGTGGTTGTGACACTCAGAGGCCATACATGCAAAGTGGTGTCTAGACCATGATGTATAGCTTTTCTAGGAGTGGTAGGTAAGGTTGGTTCGACCGCAGAGCCAGGAGCCCTTCCCGGGCACTGTGGCCCGTGACCACTTCTTCCTCATCCTGCATCTCGGAGGCACATCTCATACAATGGATGAGACAGATTTTGATTCGATGAAATTATTACAATGTTTGATTTAAAAGTGCAGAAGCAATCTTCATGGCGAATACCATGCCCCTCAGAACCGTATTCAATCCCCAGCTCCATCCTGGTCCCAGCTGTCAGAACTGGGCGGAATTGGGTCCACCCAGATGTTGCAAGAGCTGGGCAAGGAGGGCGGGGCCTGATGCTCGCAGAGCCTCCCGCGCCTCCAGCCAAGCCAAGCGTCACCAGACACAACCCTCCCGTAGCCCCTGCCACTTGCTCTATCTTCCAGCTTCATGTCCCAGAGCAGCAATTATCACTTTTCTCTGAAGCTCTCCCGGGCTCTCCCAGGCAGCAGGAATGTTGCCGTATTCTGAGATCCCTCCTTAGGGTTTTCCTTCCCCTCCTGTAGTGTTTGCTGTACTGCGTGTGTGTCGGTTCTCACACCTTGCTCTCCACTGGATTATTATAATAACGATGAACAGCCACCATTAGGTGAGCATTTAAATGCACACCAGGCACTGTGCTGGGTGATTTATACACACCCTAGCCTGTCCTCCTTAAATCCTTGGAAGCTGGCCCTTTGGTCTGGTCTGCAAAGAAGGACACGCTGGTTGGGAAGTAAGCATAGAGGGGAGAAAATCTGGGTCCCCCAGGGACAGAAGGACTCCCGGAAGGCTTCTCAGAGGAGGTGTCCCTGCTCTTTGTCTTAATAGCCTGTAACTTTCTCAAAGTTACACACTGAAGTTAGGGCAGAGCTGGGCTTATCTCTAAGTCCTCAGCTCTACCCATGATCTCAGTCCCAGCTCTATCCCCAGCTCCTGGTGTGTCACCTGATACCCAGCACAAGCTCAGCTGCCTTTGTGAGTGAATGAGGAAGGAAGCAAATGCATGAATGAATGAAGCTCTCCAAACCTGAATTTATCCCAGCCTGGTGGAGCACAGGCGTGTGCTTCTAACCCGGAGAGCTGCAGCCCTCTCAGGAGAACCAAGATTATCAGCTATTGTTTTACGATAATAGGGCCTCCTAGATCCTCATTTATTAGCAGGCCAGATGGCAGCCAGAGTCAACCATCCCTGGTCCACGGCACCAGAGAAAGTGCCCTGCACCGCCCCCGGGCAAATGGTCTTACCTCCAATTGCATCATCTCCCCGTCCATTGGGGGCGTCCTTGATTTCATGACCTTGGCAAACAGAGAGACTTGGGCCAACACCAGCCTTTGGACCTTCTCTCCCTCCTTCCTATCCTGCATCCATCCCTCCATCCTTTCCTTCTGTCTTTCCGTCCTTTGTTTCTTTCTTCCCCTTTCCTTCTTGCCTCCCCTCTCCCTTCCTTGGACCCTCTCCTCCTCCTTCATTCATTCACTCTCACTCACCCACCAGGCAGTAGCTGTCCTGTTGTGGGCTGGGTCCGGGGGTCCACAGTCAGAACTGGGAACCCACCCCCACCCTCGGGGTACCCAGAACCAGGCGAGCAGGTGACAGATACCATGTCACATGGGCCAAGACGGGCTGCAGGAGCTGAAAGCAGATGTGTGCACAGGGCATAGAATAGGCTTGGAGGGGAGAAACGCTGGGTGGCCAGGAGACAGAGGGACTTCAGGAAGGCTTCTCAGAGGAGGGGTCCCTGCGCTTTGTCCTAATGGCCTGCATTATGAAAGGTTAGCCAGCCGAACAAGGCAGAAGCTTGTTTTCACAGCTCCCTGCTCAGAGGCCCTCATTCTCCTCCCCACGCCCGAATCCCTGTGGGTGCCACCAGAGCTCAGCCTGGCCTCTTTGACTCAGAGAGTCAAGGTCAGCACGGACCCACCCCCTGCTATGCCCTCAGAGACCTGTCCTGTTGCATCTCACTTGCTGAAGTCTGTCACTTGGGCCCTTGCTCGTCTTCTTAAGGCCAGACCCCCAAGGTGCCCTGCCAGCACTGTCAAAGTCCCCCACTCCCGCCCCCCTGCCTCCCAGCCCCTCGCCATCACACTCTGCTCCACGACGCACTGAGGCTGACGCCCTGAATCATCCTCCCGATACACCAGGGGACTCCCAGCATCCCCCCACCCCCCAGCCTAGGCCGACTCCCTCCCTTGGCCGATCAGAGCCACGTCCCCCCAGACCCTGATGTGAGTTCTTCCCACACATGCATTTCTGCACCGAGCCTCCAGCCCTGCCCCTCCCGAGTGGTCCTGTGGGACACTCCCTCTGCATCTCTCCTGACACCGTCCTCGTTCCCCGAAGGGCACAGTAGCCATGGAGGTAGTAGCAGCAGCAGAGAAGCAGCCAGGTGCCAGACACTTCACATGGGTCTACCCATTCCACCCCTAAAACCACCCGTCTGGGAAGCCATCATTCGACCTTTGCTACAGGGAAGGAAACTGAGGCTCAGAGAGGTGAAATGGCTCACTCAGAGTCTCTGGTTAGTAAAAGGAAGATTCAGGGCCCAAGTCCAAGGTGCAGTCTCCAAAGCTCAAGCTCGCCACGATCCTAATACCCCTTCTCAGCCCCTTGGCCATCTGCCTGATGCTTTCCAAGTTTTGAAGAATTAGTCACCTCCTCCTGGAAGCCCTCCCTGACCTCCTAGGCTGGAAGGGATACTTCTGCTTTGCACAGACAGAAGAATTGGCATTCCCAAGAGTCAACTCTCATGAAGACATCTCCTCATCCCCCCACTGCCCCCCAAGACTGTGCAACCCCTGCACGCACCCCGTGCAGCATGTCGTACCTGCAGGAAATCCCAAGGACTGAGTACAAAGACCGAGGCGCTGAAGGGCTGCTTGTGATGAGCTGAAGGGCGAGGTGTGATGCAAGGGACTCATGAGTCTCATGGAGGAGCCCTTCGGGCAGGGCTTCCAAAATCTAGAAGGACTTAAACAGGACTCAGAATAAGGGCACTCAGCAGGCAGAGCTGCATGAACAGTGGGGAGCCCGGCAGCAGGGCCCCAGGGGATCTGGGGGCGCCGAACGGCGGGAGACTCAGCCAGGCAGAGGGGGTTGCGAAGGACCTTGACCATCAAGCGACGTCCCTTCTTCTCAGCCTGTCTTGGTTCCCTCAATCCTAAACCCAGAGGTCAGAGGACAAAAGCCCAGTTTCATCGGGCTGGCCAAAAAGTTTGCTCGGATTTTCCATAAGCTGTTACAGAAAAACCCAAACGAACTTCTGGGGCAAAGGCAATACTTGCCTGGCACAGCGCTTTAAAAAAATTTTTTTGAATTTGCCAACATTTAGTCATAGAGAATTTTTTCTCAAAAAATTAAAATATTTGGCCACTTTGGATTCCCTGCCTGGTCATAGTCAGCTGGCACTCTGACTGCTCAGCCCCTGTCCCCGTGGGGCCTGGTTTCTTCACTTTGCCACAGTCCCCAGCACTCCCATTGGTCGCCCCCACCAAGGGGACCCTCCATCACCAGGCATCACTGCATTGGCAATGCCATCGTTGCATTGGCCGGCGCCATTGATGGCACCCACCTGGCCCTGAAGGCATTTGGCTTAACACAGTCCCAAACTCCCCCTCCGATGGGAAGCCTCTAGCGGCCTCGACTGGGCTTCCTGCAGGCCTTGGAGGGTTTGACCTTGAGTATGGCACATCTTTGTACGTTCTTACCTCCTTTCCCCCCAAACACGGCCACACTCACCTTCCCTTGGAGCCAGACAGATCCACACTTGAACCCTAACAGGTGTGGGATCCTAGTAACACCCCAACCCTGACATGAGTTTGCTGTGGGCCGAGCTTATAATTCTCTTATCAGATCCACCCAACAGGGCCACAGTCCTCAAAGATGCTTTGTATTTCAACCCTCAGCCTCTTCCCCCTTCCCCCACCCTACTTTATTTCTTTGTCTCTTCCTCTCTTTCTCTCCCACTCTCTCTCTCTCTCTCTCTCTCTCTCTCTCTCTCTCTCTCTCTCTCTCTCTCTCACATGACTCCCAAACTCAGAAAGATTTGATTGCATTGAAATTTGGCTCTAGAGCCCCATGCCTTAAAGCAAACATTTGTCCTAGAATTTGCTGGAAATCACTTGGCTTCCTCCCACTCTCTCTCTCTCTCTCTCTCTCTCTCTCTCTCTCTCTCTCTCTCTCTCTCTCTCACATGACTCCCAAACTCAGAAAGATTTGATTGCATTGAAATTTGGCTCTAGAGCCCCATGCCTTAAAGCAAACATTTGTCCTAGAATTTGCTGGAAATCACTTGGCTTCTCTTAGCTTGATGATGGCAAAAACCAAACAGCAGCTCCCTTCCCTGCACCACGCCACCCTCACTCCCACTTTGCAGTTTGGCTAATTGGAGGTTCCTGGAATTTCCCGGGGCTACACACCGGATCCTCTCCACTCACGAAACTCAGCAAACTCCTGGAAAGCTCCAGAGTCGGTGAGTCATCGGCCGGGGCTATAGCCAGGCCAGCCTGCTGACAAGGGGTGCCCATCTTGTTATTCACCGCCTTGGCTGGGCCAGTGCTTGTCTGCAAAGCTTCCCTGAGTTTTGGGTGGATTCTGCCTGTGTTCCCATGACCAGTATGCATTGGCCAAGCTGGGTTCTAGAGGACCCTGACACGTGACTGAGAAGCTAATTAAAGAGAGCAGTTATCTATTCAGTCACTCACTCATCGATCCATTGATTTACTTCTTCATTTATTGCAGCTTAAATTATCTCACTCATTTTCTCCTTTACTCGTTCATTCACTTAGACGTGCACTAGTTTGCGGAGAGATCTACATACAGATGTGGATCTAGATTCCCTTGTTTACTTACTCTTTTATTAATTCATCTGCCATCCACTCATCTGCTCATCTATTTTTCCACTCATTTATCCCTCAATTTCCCCATTTGGTTATATGTTGACTCACTTTCTTCATGTATTTATTAACACATTATTCCAGCCACTCATCCATTTATACATTCACTCAATCACTCCATTTATTCATTAACTCGCACATATGCTCACTCATAAACAGCTCCCTTCCTACTGTACAAGGCTTTATAGGGAAGGTTAAAACTTGGAGTCTAAATAAAATATGACAATAAGAATAGTAGTCTCAGGAAGACATGGGCCCACACTCTCACTCTCACATCCCTGTCTCAAACAGGCAATGATCCGTGAACCCCAGTAAGCAAAACACAAGGGAGAAGGGACCCCAGCACCGGAGAGAAAGGAGAGGTGAGGTTGTCTGGGGTACCGGGGCCAGAAGGCAATTCGTGCAGGGCAACCAGACTGCTCCCTCTTGATGGCAGTGTCGGGGAAGGGGCGGGAGATGATCTCCGAAGGCACAGACGGCTGGGGGAGACAGTCACTCAGAGAGTGAGGGGGCACCGGGGGGGCAAGGAGAGTGCCCTCCTTAGTCGACAGCAGCTCAGTTCACAAATAAAGAGGCAGGAGGCTGGGTGTCCTGACTTAAGTCGTGGGCTCTGGAGCCACAAGATGCCAGACTCAGTTCTAGAACTGCCTCTCAGGGGGAGTGGGACCTTGGGTGGTTTACCTGACCTGGGTGAGCCTCCCATACACGTGGGGACAGGGCCCCTGCAGGGTTATTCCGAGTTCTCCGCAGGGTCTGCGAAGGACGGCGTGCAGAGCTGGTGTGTGGAGCCGTTGTACACGTGCCGGCCCCGTGGGTCAGGAAGGCCCCTCGAGGGACAGGACGCAGGATGCGGCTGGCCTGCTTCCAGAGCTGAGAACAGGGCTGGTGCATCTTGGACGCTCAGTAAGAACTGATTGAATGAGTGAACGAGCTGGAAAGGGCTCTTAGAAATTATCCAGTCCAGCCACTTTCAAACTCTGCTACTTTGAAGGTGATACTGGGGCCACCAGAGAAGGTTTGGGGCCACATCTCACTTGACCCAAGCACCTCTATTTTTAACTCTTTACATATTGGACTTTTCTTTTAAAATTTCATTTGACAAGGGGGTTTCCCTCCCCACCACCAAAAAAAAATCTTGAAAAAGGATGCTTGAACTCTCTTAAAGATTAAAAAACTAAAGCCCAGAGAGAGGAAGCAAGTGCCCAAGATAGCCCAGCAAGTTGATGATGGGGCCGGAGGAGACCCCAGAACTCCAGACTCCCCATCCAGGGAAGCTGCCCAACATCACATCACCGTGTTTTATCCCAGTACTGACCCCCCAGGCTTTCAGGGGTCACCTGCCGCCATCCCCACCTCTTCCAGGACTCTAAAATTCCAGATGCAAGTGGTGAGAATGGTGAAAAACAGGGTAACTGGGTCAAGCCACGGAGAGTGGGGAGGGCTCCCCAGGTATGCTGTGTCTCCTCAGGTGGAGAATCCAGCTGGAAATTCCGCAGGAGAACAGCCAACACCGTATGGCCAGGGTGTTGGGTTTTGAAACCCTATCCATTTTTTTTAACCTATAATTATGTGGCACACACCTAATTAAAATGGACTATAATTGTTGAAATATTTTATTGAAGTCTTTTTTTTTTTTTTTTTTTTTTTTCCAAACGACAGGTTTAACAGATGATAAAACTTGTCTTGTGGTTAACTTGGGCTGCCAAGATCCCCGGGCAGAGTACGGGCTGGGGCTGGCGGACTACGGACAGTCAACCCCAACTGGATGCCAGCATTCTTCGCTAAGCACTCCTTCTGGAGACTTCTCTCGGGCCCCATGCCAGGCGCTCAGAACGGAGACTAATAGCCTGGGTGGGGGTTTTGTGCACGAAGATGACTAGGCTTGCTTCGCTCAGTGGAGAAATCCTTTGAAATTGGGCTCCCAGGGGAGTGAGGGCAGCTACGAGCAGAGCAAGCCGTTGATTCCAGAGCACAAGGAGAGGAGTGTGAACCTCACCCCACTCACAAGCAACAACCCTCCTCTGAAACCCCAAGTGACCACAACAAAACAGACCTGGGCAGCGCAGGGGCTGCTGGGTCTTCACATTTTTTAGGGAATATGGTGGATGCATCTCTAACAATGCCTCTGACAGCAGCCGCAGTTTACTGTCTTCTAGGTGCTTGGTGTTTTCTATGCTTTTTTTCTAATCTCTACTGAGGAAACTGAGTCATAAGCTGGCCAAGATCTTTACCCCGGCTCTAACTCAGAAGCCACTGTTTCTCCACTATTGTTCTGACTCAGACCCTGACTCCAAGTGAGAACCTTCATCATTAAAAAGACTGAATCAGTCCGGGGGAGGGAAGGG
Organism: Physeter macrocephalus; assembly: GCF_002837175.3. Classification (NCBI taxonomy): domain Eukaryota; kingdom Metazoa; phylum Chordata; class Mammalia; order Artiodactyla; family Physeteridae; genus Physeter; species Physeter macrocephalus. The sequence goes on from NC_041224.1 coordinate 176,741,082, forward strand.
CAAGAAAAGACGCTGCAGGATTTGAGGGTTCCTTTCCTTTTGGTGTGTCTGTCTGCCCGGCTCGCCTCGCCCTGCTGGCGGCCTGTGGGCCGGGTATGCTCTGAGATGGACCAGAACAAGGGCCGGACTGGGAACCAGGGAGAAATTTCTTTTACTTCCTGACCAACAGCCAGGATGGTCGTCGGACCCCAGTTCTGATCTCAGTGAACCAGTGAGCAGAGGTGGTGCTGCTCTTGTCTGGAGATGATCTGTTTTATCTTGTGTTATCGTCCCAAGCCAGCAGTGAGATGGCTGTTGTCACCCCCAGGTTACACGAGACAAAGAAGAGCCAAGAGACGAGTCAAGTCTGATGTGACACGGTTCAAACAAAGCTCCGAAGTCGCGGGAGAAAAGTATATCCTCGGAGTTTCTCCATTGTGTGTGTGTGTGTGTGTGTGTGTGTGTGGTTTTTAATGTATTCCTTCTCATGACCCTTGTTACCGTTGTCTACCTCCCCTCAGTGTCATGCTTCATCTTCACGCAACTCGTTTTTATTGAGCATCTACTATGTAGGAGGCCCTAAGCCAGGTGTGTGGCCTTTCACCCAAGAACTGAGGCCGTGGAAGGAATGGGTGTCACAGATTCAAAGGCCAGCTGGGCCCCAGGCAGCTGCGGGACTTGAGACCATCTCTGCTCCCTGAGCTCAGTCTCTGCCTCTCCAGGCGGGGTTGAGAGCCCAGCCCGCAGGGTTGCAGCCTGGAAGCAGGGCCCCTCTGTGTGGGGCCTGGCTCGGGGCCTGGGAGCCCTCCCCCACAAGCCACCCAGCCGCCCCTTCCCTCTCTGGGCGGTTCGTGCAGGACTCACGCTGACAGCTGTCCGGGCAGGGGGGTTATTTGCACAGAGCAGCCTGACTGTGTCTAAATCCCTCCCTGGGGCACTGGTTCCAAAGGAAAACGTGGCAGATTTGATCCCTGCCAGCCCCCCACCCCACCCCCAGAGGACACCCTCCTCTGCCCTCCGCCTGGCCCTGTCCCGGTGTCGCCACCAGCCAGAGGAGCACCTCCACCTGGCCCCCTCCCCCATCTCCAGCTCCCCGCTTCCCACTCCGCCGCCTCCTCCCCCCTCACTCCCACCCCACCTGTTGGATCCGTCCTTTTGGCATAGGGAGGAGTGGGTGGCGCCCTCCAGCCCTGCAGCCCAGGAGGGCAGCAAGGGGACAGTCACATAGGAACTAATTAATTCACCGAGCGAGGCCTCCCACGCCAGTTGTCCGCCATCTTGTCTCATCAACCCTGGGAGAGAGAGGCATCACGATGCTCGTTTAAAGATGAGGAAATTGCAGGTCGAGGAGGTCACTGCTCAAGGGGACACACGGCCCAGCTAAGGATGGGGTGGAATTCACACATGGAGCCTCTTATCTTACTCGCGCTGAGAACGGCTGCCTTTTGAAATGTGTTTTCTTGTCTCTGGACACTCTGCGTACAGGAGCGTCGTACTCAAAGGAGCTGCATGGTAGGCGCCATTGACCACGTTACACGTGGGGGGCCTGAGGTCGGGGGGGTGGGGTAACGGGCCTGAGCCCGTGGCCAGTCACTGGGCTGTGAGATAAGGCTGGACGGCTTTGCAGCCGCCCCTCTGTCCCTCCCCCCACCATGTTTGGAGACCAGGTGAGGAGGGAAACCACGTGGCTTTTTCTTTGTCAAAATGGGCTGTCCTGTGCACTCTAGGGTGTTAGGCAGCATCCGTGGCCTCCACTCACCAGACGCCGATCGCGAACCCCCATCTCACGACCGAAACTGTCTGTAAACATGCCCTGTGGGGGGCAAAATCACCACCCCCCAGCTGAGAATCACTGCCTTACAGTTTTCTGTTTTCCTTAAAGAAAGGCTGTGCTGTTTGTCTCAAGGGCATTTCGAAAATCAGAATAGATGATGTCCCCAAAGGAAACACAGAGCATGGCGCAAGAAACACAGGCCAGATGGGATGGTATTCTTATTGTTAGCGTTGTTGTTGGAGCTGTCAGTGCCTTGCCTATTGTAGGTGGGAATAAATCACCACGAGCTGGTGATGGAGCCCTGGAGGGTGGACAGTGAAAGCTCATAGCTGGGTCCTGTAGCTGACTCACAGGACACTTTGAACACGTCTGTTTGCCTTTGGGAACTCAGTGTTCCCATCTCTATAATGGGAAATCTGAAAGATGTGACCCTCAACGACCATTTTAAGTCTAGTATTTCCAGATTTCCCAGATTCTATCTCTGATTCTGGGACCAGTGTTATCACACAGCACCAAAGTGCATGGGCTCTGGGCTCTGCCCATCTGGATTCAGACCACAGCCCGAGCACTTACCAGCTGGGTGACCTTCAGCAGGTCCCTGAATCTTACCGTGTGTCTGTCCCTTCATCTGTAGAACTCTGAGACCAGATCTGCCTCTTACGGTTGTCACGAGCATGAAATGAGATGATCTATATACTAGAACAGTGCAGGCACCGATAACAGCCCTGTAAGAATTCATTATTATCATCGGAAACACTCCAGTTGTATGTAAAAACATATGATTCTCATTTCTGATCTCAGGCCCACTGAATCAGATCTTCCGAGGTGAAACTATGTGAGGGTATTCCCAAATTATTCTGAAGTAGTGGGCCCTTGGCCTGGCTTAAGTTGTATGGAATTCTCTGATGTTAGAAAGATTTCATTAATGTTTCAAGTGTGGCTGTATGAGGGGGCCCTGAGTGGTATGAAGTTAAGAAAGGTACTCTGGCCTCAGGGAACCACCATCTAACCAGGCGAGGCCAACTTATAAGCGAAATACATAGCCCAAGTGGGCCTCTGTGGCCAGGACCACAGAGAAGTTTGGAACATGTGCTCAGACATAACGGAGGAGAGAAGGTGATCTTCAGGATTGCCAAGTAAGGTTGTGCAGGTTGTTGACTGCACTAAAGTGTCCAAGAAAGGTGACTTTTTCTATTCACACAAAAGCACCATGGGGCAAGTAGAAGGCCTGGAGGTCGTTGATCACCCAGGATGCCCTGGAAGCTCTGACTCATCCATCACTGCCAGCCCAGCTGCCCGCTTCTCTGGGTAGTTTTCTCTAAAACCCCACAAAAGGAATGGACCGCTGTGCCATGCTCTATTATAGTCTTGTCTTTCCCAGATTTGAATTGCATATTTGGGTCAATACCTCCCCCAAGAGATTATGAGCCCTTTGGGGGCAGGAACTGTGTATTTATTGTATTTTTTTTTAATTTGGTGTCTCTAACATTGAATATGAGGTCTGGTGTAGAGTAGGTATTGAGCAGATGCTTGTTGGATGAATGAATGATCAGATAAATACACGAATGAATTCCAACTAAGTAAAAGGGTCTTAGGGACCATCAATGGAAAGGAACTACGTCACCCATCAAGAGGGCGGGGTGCCAGCTGAAGGGAGTTCTTGGAGGAGGAGGAGGAGGAAATGAGCCTTGAAGGAGGGACGTGATTTTGCTGGTCAGAGACGCGGTGTAGAGGAAGTGAAGGGAGCGCTCTCCAGCAATCTCACACACAGAAAATGAGATTTAAAAAAGTGGAAGACACAAGACGTCGTTAATAAAGCGTTCAAAGAAAGCATGGTTTGACGGTTCCCGTGGCAACGCGCTCTTCACTTGGTTTGGAATCACAAAATAAATATTTTCATAGAATCAACAGGAAAATAAGACACATGGTGCTGCACCTGGGGGAAGTCTTTGCACTCTGGGGGACGCTCGTCATTTTGTCCTTGGACCCTCATCATTTTGTCCACAGCTTCTCAGAGTTGAGCAAATGCCAGATTCTTAGGTTCCACGTGCTCGAGAGACAGGGAAGCCCTGGGTGCCAAAGGGACCCCGCAATGCACTGTCAGGTATATGACGCTGATGATGTTCCTCCCCAAGCTGACAGCCCTGGGCGCTGACCACACCTGGCTGTACGACTCGGGACAAGTTGGACTTGTCTCTGGACCTCAGTTTTCTCATCCATGTAATGGGAAATACACATTCCACCTCTCAGGACTGACAGTCAAATTAAATGAAACACAACGCTGACATTGTGGGCACTTAATCCATGTTGGTTCTCTTTTCTCAGAACGTTCCATTAATGTCCACTTGGCTGAATTAGGGAATCTGTCTCCAAACTTCAGAGATAACCCTGTATCTTTAAAACTGATGGAATTTCCTTTGAACCAGTAATGCCATCAAGGGGCTCTGTCTTTTGATGGTTCCAAAGGCAAAGATTTATGCCCTACAATTTCCATTGCAGTGCTGCTCTATTAGGAAAATATAAACTGTGTCAGCCATGGTGGGATACTGAAGTACACAGAGAAACCCCCATAATGTAGAATATTCTGCATAATGGAAATGTATGAGGAGAGGCAAAGGGTTTTTACTAATACAGGGAAATCATGTTGTAGATTTAGCTGGGAAGCTTCAAACACAATTCATAATCAATTTCACCTTTGGGTTATTTCCTTTACTACAAAGATTTTTGCTTTGTTTTGTTTGTTTTGTCGAGAGCATCAAAATAGAACACCTTGGGACAAATTCCTCCATCAACCCCAAAGTAGACTCAGCTTGCAAGTGCCCTGTGACCACGCGGCCAAGATCGCGCTCCTGGCAGGAGCCCCAAGGATGACACGCTTTGCCCCTGACTTCATCAGCCTGTGATAGTACACAAGACCCAGGGCTAGTTCCATGCACCTGGCACCCTGAACAACTTCACACCCAGCCTCGTGCTTGGAGCTACAGAGAAGGGCGGCTGACAGGTTTGCAGGAACTCCCACTGCAGTGAGAGAAGAGGGCGTAAAATGGAGAAGCCGCCATTTCTCACGTGGACCCCATCTCTGTGTCCTGCACCTCCTGTGCCTGTTTCTTAGTCTCGTCCCATGGGCTCACGCTAAAGGCAGCTAAAGGGTTAAAAGCACAGATGCTGCAGCCAGGCCACCTACGAGTGAAGCCGCCCTCTGCAGGGGCAGCTGTGTGAGGTTGGGCAAGTGACACAACCTCTCTGCGCCTTGGTTTCCCCATCGGGAAAAGTCATATGACGACAGTACCCTCCTCATAGGCAGTGTGAGGTTCCTGGGTCGGTAAAGCTCTTAGGTCAGGGCATGACCCTCGGCACGTGCTCAGTGAGGACTTTCTATTAATATTAGTTCAGACGCAACTGAGATAAAGACTATCGGACTTCAAATCACACGATCTTTCCACTCTCCCCACCGCCAGATATCCACAAATAACTCGGAAACGAGACCCTTGGAGGGGCTGAAACAGAGGGTCAAAGGGGACAGGAGTTGCCTGGTCCCTGGTTGCAGAGGGGACGGGGAGGAACGGGAGTGCTAGAATTTGGCTGCTGTGGGTTTGAATTCTACTTTTACCGCCCACCGATGGTCTACCCCCCCTGCCCAATTCCTCTGCAGCTCTGCACCTCAGTCTCCCTGCCTGAAAGATGGGGCTAGCTTCCACCCACCCCTGGAGAAGTTCCCATGAGCAACAAGCATACATCCAATAAAGCTCAAGAACTGGGTTATTAACCTGGCACCGAGCTGCCAGGAAGGGTGATGGGAAAGATTATGTAAGACAATGTATGCGTGACATCTGCATTGCCCGGTGGGTGCAAGCTGAGTCTCTCACCCTTGAAGGACTCCAGGAGAAACTAGACAGGTCCCCTGGGGGGCAGGGGGTTTAGAAGGCATTGAGAGAAGACAGGGCTTTGGACAGCCAGAGATGGGGGGCAGGGTCCTTCCAAACAGAAGAAGCAGCTTGGGCAATGACCCAGTGCCTCAGAGCATCCTCAGATGGGCACAGTACTATCAGAGCATCCTGGACAGGTCTGGGGTACAGCGGGTGGTGGGAGAAAAGAAGAGAGAGGGACGGGGAGAGAAAGGCAAGAGGGAAGAAGGGAGGAAAGAGAGGAGGGAGGGAGGATGGGGTATGGGAAGCACTTGAGTGCAGCTCTTTCCCTGAAGCCCCATCTGTGGCCAGCCAGTGCGATGCTGACAGCACACACGCCCCACACACCCGCAGCACCTGACCCCACGCGGAAGGCCCTTGTTCCGCAGCCACCCTGCACGACCTCTGGAGAGCATGATTACAAACTTCAACCCTCCCATTTCACCCTTTCAAAGGGCACTCGGGCATCTGCTTCCCTCCCCTTGGAGACGTAATGCACCTGCTTTTGCCACTGAGAGATTTAGTGTCCGCCCCCCCACCCCTGAGAAGAAAAACGTAGCTTGAAAGTTTAATTCTTATTCATGTCATTTTACAATAGTTTCATTCATTCCTACTGGCTGGACAACTTTTCTTCTTTTTTAGTTTATGGAGTACCTGTGTGATGTATGAATTAGAGAAAGGAAATGTTATTAGAAAGGTCCCAGGGAGCGAGCTGTTTCATGTCTGAGGACTGAAAAGTAAGGGGAAAGGAAAGAGTGATGCGCGGGGCGAAGAGAGCGGTGTTCCAGCCAGAACTGGCCTCCGAAGTGCTGTGTGACTTTGGACAAGGAACTTAACCTCTCTGGGCCACGTGACTCTTTGTCTAAGGGACGGCCACCCACTCTCATCAAATAGCGTCTCCCTTACAGCAGCCCTCTCAGTTAGGTATGGTCATTGTCATGATTTGTATGGAGAAGCCCCCTTTAGGGGGTCTGAGCCCAGACCCCAGTCCATCTCATGGGGCTCCAGCTGCAAACAGAGCAAGGCTGAGCCTCCCTGCAGCCCCCACCATCCCGTTGTCCAGCTTCAGCTGCCAGGATCTCTCACGGGCAGAAGCAGAAACGAAGAAATCCAGTAAGCCTGGGGAGACCAACGCCTTGGCCCCATAAAGCCCTTTTCCTAAACAGCTGGCCACAGCTGCCCAGAGCTAAGTCTTGCGGTAAATTGGCCCAGAGCCCTGAAAACTGAGGGGCCAGGGCACGGGGACCCAAGGAGGGGAGGAACAAAAGATGCTCCTGGGAGGCTGAAAGGAGCCTGCTCATTCCCCCGCCCGCTGGCTGTGAGGCCTCGCCCCTCATGCCTCCGAGTCCCCGGCTGTAAAGCACACAAAGTCCCCTCCCCTGGCATTGCACAGCGATGGGACTGTGTTGTCAGACAGCCAAGGTCAAGGTCTGGCGTGGGCGGGTCCCCCTCAAAAGTCCCGCCCAGAAAGCCCTTCCCAGCCTCTCCTACTGCATCCCTCGCCCCTCCCCACCCACACCTCACCCCCCAACCCCTGGCCCCAGGAACACGCACACCTGTCTGCCTCCTCTTCCCCGTCCTCCCGGGACAAAGTACCAAGTGCCAGCGCCTTCGTGGGGGCTGTGTCTGACTGAGAGCCAGGATATTGGCAGCTCAGTCAATGTCCCCTGAGATGGCCTCTCAGGCAGGGGGACGCTTTTCCAGGTTTGCTGCATGTAGGTTTTATTTTTACGTCATTTACCGAAATTCTTCCAACAGGTTACGGCAGAAGAGCCAGAACGATGTGGCAGCTCTCCATGTGCTCGTAGGCCAAGTCCTGGTTGCAGAGAGAACTAACAGCTCTCAAGCATCTTTCCTGCTGATGGCAGAAAACCATCAGTTTCTGATGACCCAGGGTCATCTGGTTTCAACTGTCACCTTTGGAGAAGTTCCCCATCTGATCAGAGATTTTCCCCTTTCCTTCTCTCCAGGAAAGGTGTGAGGAATCAAGAGGAAGAGGAGCAGATCATTCTGGCTTCAGGGAAGGATGGGTCCAGCCCACGACCATCCTCAGCACCTACTGGCCTTGGTCAGCTTCTGGCTTTGTTTTTGTTGCCGGGTATCTGAGGGCAGTGGCTGCCTTGGTCCCGGGCTCGCCATTCAAAAGGTCCTCCCGTCCTAGGTGCAGGAGGTTCTCCTGAGTCCCGAAGCCCTCTGTCAGCAGCCCCCCACCCCTCAGGACTGCAGGTCCTACCAGAAGCTTCCTAGACAGATGCCACTGTGCAGGCGTGTGGGATAGTGAAGCAGGGAGACCCCTCGCTCAGCCGCTCTTGGTGCAATCAGCGGGTCCTCACTCTCGCCCCTCAACTCCCCCAGGGCTGCTCTAGCTGCTCCCACCCAAAGCTGATCAGGGAGGGCTGGGGAGATCCTCTGGGTGGTCAACTGTCCAGCTAAAGCCCAGGTTTTACAATAGTAAGTGAGTAGGAAGAAAAGTATGTCTGCCGCAGTGGTGCCATAAGGGTGACCTTCTCTATTTGCTCCATTATCTAGAAGACAAATGAGACCCTGCGTGGGGGGACAGTGTATCTAGGCTCGCGGTCAGAAAGTGGGAGAGCCAGGAATCCCCTCAAATCCTGTACTGCTTGCTATGTCACAGGCCATCGCATCCCCTCCCAGTGTCCCCCGTGTACCCCAAATCTTCCCTGTGCATCCCGTGGTCCCCCTCCTCTACTGACACAATACCCCTATTAACGTCAGTTGGGAGAAAGGGACCCCAGATGGAACCACAAACACCCAATGGGCAGAAAACGAGATGGAAAATCCTATCGGTCCTTCTGACAGTTAAAACAAAATTTTATGTGAGCAATATACTCTTGCTCTGATTACCATGCAGTATAATTTTATTCTGGTTTTTCTGGGCCCACTGAACCCCCTGCTCTTTTAAGTGTTCAAATGCTCTGCTTGCCAAGATAAGTGATTATAATTGACAGGGCATTGTCAATCTATAGCAAAGCTGATTTCATTAAGCATGCCAAGGGCCAGCTCTGGGGGCAGGTAGCTGAGCGGAGAGGGGTTTTGATCTCACTCTCTCCCTCTGGTACAGTCCACACTGGCACCAAAGGCTGGAGGGCAAGAGAACAAAGGGAATGTTATGTCTCTGAATTCAAATCTTTCCCTTTGAAATGAGGCAGCCAGAATGGCCAATAAAACTGTGGAAATGGATTTCTGGCTGCATTTGATGTTAAGCCTTTAGTGTCAAGCGCCTGGTCTATCGGTTCTGTGTTCATGCCCCATCCTTTCTTTATTCCTTTTGCTCCCCTTGTATGCCCCCTTCTCTGGAAGGCCTTGTGGGGAACGTGTCCTTTCATAAATAATTTCTTAAAGTTGCCGGGTAGGCAGTTGCATCCCATTGCTGCTTTGACGTGAAAAGAACAAATTAAGTCTTAAAAGAATGGTGACTTGCTTTGTGTCAGTAATAGAACTGGTCTCATATAGATTGACTAAGACCAGAATTCTCCTGCTTCAGTCTTAAATTCTCTGTTTATTACTGCATCTCTGTGTACAGAGTCGCCATCCTTTTACACTGAGTCATCAGAATCCCCATACCATCACTTTCCACCTAGAGAAGAGAGTTGGAGAGAAAGTCCAAGGTTTAGAGGCTCCTCCCTAGTCATCTGTAACAGGATTATCTGTGACAAGGAGCCGAGCTTTCATCTTGAGTGGTTAGCCTGGTCCTTAACTCAGAGGGAAGGATGCGGCCCATCCCTGGCGCCAGCCCCGCCATCACCCTGAGCTGTTTTCAGGCTGGGGGAGGTGATGAAAACAGAGCTTTGAGGACCCAGGCCATAGTCAGTTTCTGGGATCCCAGTGGACCAGAGTGTAGCCTCACCCACCCTACCTACATCCCTCAGTGGGATCAAACTAATCGACCCCGTTTACACCGTGGTTTGTGGTTCCTGGTAAGAGGAAGAACCCGGTAAAAGTGAAGAGAAGAGCCAATGGGATACGGAATTTGAAAAACTAGTTTCCAATCGTGATACTGCCCCTTACTGGGTAATCTTGGGTTACTTACTTCTCCTCCTGCGGCTCAGACATCTGGCTGTAAAAATGAGAGCCGTAATTCTTCCCCTGTCCTGAATTCTAAGTGAGGCTGGATATAAAAGCATTGTTTAAACTCCAAACAATCATACAAATGAGAGCTAGCATCATTGCAAGAATATATCCATTAGCATCATTCGATCTTCATGATAGGTTAGAAAGGACCAGAACACCTCGCAGCAGCCATAGAGCCCGCCAGAGTTCCATCCCAGTAATAGAACCAGTCAGGTATGCTGGAAATCATAAAGAACTCTAGGGAAAATGTACACAACATCTTCTTAAATGCTCTAAACAGCTGGTAAGGTAATAGGAAGTTAGGTCAAAATCTAAGTGGGAGTTAGAGAAAGAAGGCCTGGAAAGTCACTGTTGTCCTGAGGACATTTGGTATACCTGGATAACTGGATCTTAGTTTTTCAGAGCCTTGGAGGATACAAGGGACATAAAATAAAAACCAGAGCCTATTCAAGGTGGGGAATCCAAGAGAAGACCTTCCTTATGGAAAGTCGAGTCTCAAAGGGTACAAGGGTGAACCAGATGGAAACACACATACACATAGGACTTAGTCCTGGTGCTGAGCAGAGAAGCCTTTAGATGGTCAATTGGGGACCTTTAACACAGCCACAGCCTCCCTCTCTAGCTTCATCTTCCTTTACTATCTGCTTAATCATCACCCCTGAGCTGCTGTGACACACTTCCCCATCTCTGCTGGCCATTTCCTACCCCTCCCCTGCTGTACCTTCTATTGGCTGAACATTCTGTGGCTAGAATTTTCACCAGATACCCCTCTCCACATACATCTCCCTTCTTAGCCATACACCCCAGCTTCACTCCACATCAGTTAAATCCCTTCTAATAATGCTCCTGAAAAGAATCAACCTTTGCCTGCTTAGGGGTTGGAATTTCTTTCCAAAATAATACTAATAAAAGTCTGATGATAATGTAAGCACATCTTCTAGAAATAGCTTCTCCTACACTTTTAAGGACCCTAACCATGTCTGGGAGAAGGGAGTGGTCATGGAGAGGGGGTATCATCTGGGGGCACCAACCCCTGGCCCAGCTTCTTTCTTTGCTCTCCTTAGTATGGTGATTGTTTTGACCCATTTCACAGGTGTGACCAGCATCAGACCCTCTATGGCCCTTCTCCTTTCATAGAGAACCTCAGATACCAAAAAAAAAAAAAAAAGAAAGAAAGATGACCTGGTCCAATCCTTGAGTGTTGCCTTGGCCTCACCCAGACCCAGAGGATCAGGACCAGGTCTGAGGCCACACAGCACACCAGCAGATGACCTGTGAGGTCCCAGTCTTCCAACTCGCAACCAGGCCCCCTGGCCACGTCACACCATGGCCAGCGGGAAGGGATGGCCCCAGTCTTTGTGCTTGTTCCCAGGCAGTAGCTTCTTTACTGTCATGGCAACCCTAGAAGGTGGGCAGGGCAGCCTTTATTCTGTCCTTTTATAGAGGAGAACAAAAGACTGGCAGCGAAGTTACCCAGCCAAGGCAGGAGAGGATTGATGAGAGAAGAAACGTGGATATGAGAAAGTGAGCTCAGAGTCTAACAATGGTCTCCCTCAGGTGAACTTAGAGAAAGGCAAGTTACAGTAAATTGGACCTTAAATTGACTTTTGACAGTGGAGCTCTGCTTCCCAGACTCAAGTCCACTCGGTGTCTGGACAAGATGGGTCACAGATTCAATAAAGCAAATTGAGTTAGGTTTCTAGGAAAGGACCTCCCCGTTACTGGATTGATGGGACATCAATGGGGAAGGAAAAAGGATGGAGGGGAGGAGGATAGAAGTACTTTATGCTTCAGCCCAGACTAAAAATTGGTCCTGAGATTTTGAAAACATCATTTAGGATTAAAGGGGTCGGTAATTTCAAAGCTTTCAACTGATCTGATTTTTGTTTTTAAGATGTGAGGATTTAAATTCACCCTCAGAGAAAGAGATGTTTTTATTTTGTGAAAAGCAACACCCAATGAATTCCTTCGGATCTGAAACAGAGGCCCACAGCTGATATAACAATATCTGTGAACCACACTATTCTATATTCAATTCAACATGTATTTATTGAGCACCTACTGTATGCCAGATACCATTCTAGGCTTGGGACTGCAGTAATGAATAAAACAGACAAAAATTCTTGCCCTCATGGAGAAGACAGATGATAAATACCAGCAAATAGGTTTTATAATATATATTAGGTGTTAAATGCTGTGGAGAAAAACAAGGAAGGAGGTCAGGGAGTCCTAGGAGGGGTGTCAATTCAAGTATAGTCATCAGAGAAGGTCTACTGAGAAGCTATCATTTGAACAAAGACTTAAATAAGATGAGGCAGAAAACCTTCAGGTAAAGAGTAATTCCGGCCTGGAGAACTTCAAGTGCAAAGCCCTGAGGCAAGTGAGGGAAAGAGAGAACTTGAAGATGAGGTTAAATGGTAGGATCTTGGGAGGATGAAGATGGAGAATAAATGTCACATGTGTCACACTTGATGTTCGTCAAATCTGAATGATGAAGATACCCAAGACAAGTGGGCATTGACGGGATTGCCCTTAGCAAGCAGAGAGTGAGGCCATTCCTGAGAAGAGTGGGCTCTTCCTAGAGAGAGTGAACATTTCCTCTCTCCTTCACTTTGGGAAAAGGTCAGTCATAAGAAGAGGAAAGAAGGGCAAGAGATCCAGGCCTACGCTGGAGGGGAGCTGGGCCTGGAGGAGGTAGACAGAGGGCATAGGTCTATTCCTTAGAGGGACAGAGGAAAACCCACCCAGTGGGGTATCTGAGCTGACCCCAGGACAGGGCAGCAAGAGGAAAGGGCCTTGGAGGGAACCTAAGGATGATGTCAGCCTGCAGATGCCCATTCAAGGCTGCCTCCCCTTGTTATTCTTCCCTCCCATTATCCCTGAACTTCAGGAAATTCAGAAATTTCTGCCTCTGCTTACCTAGGGGGAGTCTGTTTCAGAACTGGGCCACAGGGAGGCTTGCACAGAGCCAGCAGAGAGATGCAGAGCATAAGTCTGGGCCACTCTGGCTACAGTGCCCAGAGGCCACTGGCACAGACTTGGGAAGTACGGAAGCCCTTTCCACAAACTTTAAGGGGACTCAGATAAAAAGACAGGAGGCCTTTTGCCAGGCTGGAGAAGGCAGGTATATTCAAAAAAAAAAAAAAAAAAAAAAAAGGAAAAGAGCATAAACCTGCAAGGGTTAGGAAAAGAGCATCAGCAGAGAGTCAATCTTCTACAAGATGGAAGGAGAGAGAGGAGGAGTGAAAAAAAGAATCAAAGCAGAAGAAACCACACTCCAGAACACTCATGGAGAGGCCTTTGGCAGAGGAGAGAGAAGATGGACTTAGGAGCTTCAGACAGGCTCAGGATCAGAAACATCATGTCAGAAAAAGCAGGAGTGAGAAGTGGGGTTGAAAACAGAAGATGAACTCTTTATTTGCCCATCCTCACAGAGAAACAAACAGTCAATGTCTACTCCCATTTTTTTTAATGGATAAATTTTCTTTAAAACAATTAAATGGGAAGAACTATGAGTGCTGGTATAAGCACCAGTGCCTGAGAGCAAAGACCTCTAGATTTGGGGAATGGGCACCCCCTCATTAACATTCAGCCCTCTGACCTGTCACCCCAGACAGAAGCTTGACTGTCAATAAGTTTTGTCCAAATACACTGAGTCTCCTATTGGTTTTCTAGTATCTCATTTGTTTACTTATATGATTAACCAAGGATCATCAGACATTTTAGGGAAATTAAACATCCAAGAGAGACCAAAATTTTTTTTTAATGAAAAACTGACTTTGGAGAAAACAAAGATAACTCAGAGAAAATAAACTTATCTTCTCAGAGATATGCAAGAACATATTGCATTCATAAGGAAAGAACAGAATGCTACATAAAAGGAACAATCATATAGCAAAAAAGAGTTCTGGGAAATTAAATATATGATGTCAAAAAAAGAAGAAAATTCAATAAAAATGTTGGAAGGTAACATTGAGGAAATCTTCTAGAATGCAGAACAAAAAATCTATGAAATGGAAATACGAGAGCAAAGTAAAGAGGAGAGGCATAGAAGAGCAATTTAAGAGATTTAGCATTGAACCAATAAAAGTTCTAGGAAGACAAGGTGGTTAAAACAAAGGTGAGAAGAAATTTTCCAAAAAATAATAATAATGCAAGAAATTTCCCAGAGGTAAAGGACAAAAAGCTTAGAATAATCAAGTCCCTTGAGTGATCAGTACAATGAATACTCTAAAATATTCATAACTATATCATTATGAAATTTTAGGAGCTCCACAGAAAGAGAAAATCTCCAAATTATCCAGGGGTCATCTTCAAAAGAAAGGGAATAAAACCAATACTATATTTTTCATTAGCACAACTAGATCTAAGAACACAGTGCTGAAATTCCTCCAAAGTTCTAAGAAAAGATAAGTGTCAACTGAGACTTTCACATCTTGCTAAACTATGACTAAAGGGTGAGAATAGAACAAAGTATGAGAAGAATAATGACATTATCAGACATATAAATATTTATAGGGAAGTTTATCAAAGTTATGCTCATGAAATGGAAGGAAGTAAAAAAAGAAAAAAAAAAGATAAATAGGACACAGTATTCAACCCAGGAAAGTGTCTGGTCGGCAGCTCTATGGAACCTAAAGTAACTGGCCTGGCTTAGAGCAGAAGAATAGAGGGGAGGAAGGAGGGGGTCATCTGTAAAAATGAGGTAGATTCCAGGAATTTGAATAGATTCTTGAGAACTTGAAATACCTCAAGGAGGTAATAAATACAAACAAAGCAAGAAAATAAAGGAACCAAAGCTGATAAACACAAACCAAGCAAGAAAATAAAAGAACATATTAGAAACTTTAAAAAAGAAAATGAACAGTAATCACAGTAATAATCCTAGTACTCTTGGCTATGAGGTGAACGATATTTATGGTCACAGTAAAGTAAACATGATTTGCTTCACGGATGTTCCACTTCTGGAATCAACCTATAGAGAAAGCTTGGTAGACTGTAATATACAAAACAAAAAATAAATTTTATCCATCTTAACATTATAAAAGTGAAAGTACAGTTGTTAGAAATGAGAAGCAGAAGAGAGGGAAGTGGGAGAGGAGGTCCTAAGAGGGGTTGGAGCATCATACACTCATCTCATAAATTGTGAGTCAAATGTTACTGGAGGTTGCTGAAGGAATACAAACTATGTACGTGCAATTTAAACTAATAAAGAAACTAAAAGATTGTGTGTGTGTGTGTTTGTGTGTGTGTGTATAAAATGAGTAGGGGGACAGAGATGTGGGTGATGGTCCAAATGAACAAATTCTTTTGTTATGGGAGGGCCCTGATATATGATATCTAAACTTGATCAATCAAAAATAACATTACTTTCATATATTTCATATATATTTTTTATATATATCTTATATATTATATATATGTATAGACACAAGGACAAACAAAAACAAGCAGAAATAATTAACAGAATTAAAAGTGATTTACTCAGGAGAAAAAGGAACCCCCAGTGACCGGGTAGGACATGGGGCTTGGGGGGAGTGAAGGGGGAGAAGAAGTGGAGGCAGGATGGGACTGGCGCCCCTGAGGGGCGGCTGGGGGAGGGGAAGGGATCCCACGCCCAAAGGGGGAAATTGGGGGACCACTGGGAGGGCAGAAGATCAAAAGGGAGAGTTGCCAGGTTTCCCCTGCCCACTTGGGCCCCCGGGAGCCTGCTGAGATCCCGGGCCTGATCCTCTGCCCACCGAGGCCCCCTCCAGCCGGGCGGATCCTGAGGGAGCAGGAGGGAGGGAAGGGGAGCAAAAGTAAAGGCCGGACTTCTGGGACCAGCACCCCTGGGGGGCGGCTGGGGGAGAGGAGGAGTTCCTACACCCAGCGGGACCCACCCACAATTAGGGGTCCAGCGGGGACGGGGGAGACCCTGGGGGAGACATGGGAGGACACAGAGGAACAGAAGGGAACGCGGCCAGTGCGTTCCCTGTCCACTTAGGCACCATGGAGCCTGTTGGGTTCCTGGCCCTAATCCTCTGCCCTCGGAGCCTCCCTCCTGCAATGCAGAGCCCAAGCCCTGCCCCTGCACCCCAGCCAGGGCCCCACCTCTACACTTGGAGACCCCCTCCGAGACCCCCTCCAACGCACTGGGCCTAAACCCCACCCACACACCCTCACCAAGGACCTTACCTACAAACTCCGGAACTCCACACTCTGGAGGCAGCCCTTTGGATGTGCTGCCTCTCCACTTCTGGGCAGGTCCTAAGCAGAGGCCCTGTCCATGCTTGAATGATGCCCCTCCTAGAACCCTCCCCAAGGCCTTTTCCAGGTGCCTGGGTTCTGAGCCTAGGCCCTGCCCCACTTTCAAACGTTCTGCCCTCCCACCTAGGTCATGCCCCACCCGAAACCCTGCCTAAGTTTCACTTCCACCTAAACTCCGCCCACCCCATAGGCAAGGGTTTTGTTTTGTTTTGTTTTTTCTTTTTTCCTCTTTTAGATTGGGGTTCTGTTTTACCTTGTTGTTGATTCATTTATACTTTTATTTTTTCTAATAAATCTTTTAATTTTCTAATTTTATTTTATTCTTTATACTTTGTTATTGTTCTGCTCCTTTTAGCTTGTTCCCACCCCCCCTTTTTTTTCTTTTTTCTAGTGAGGTTTTGTTTTACCTTATTGCAGCTGTTTCAATTATATTTTTATTTTTCCTAATATATTTTTTATCTTTCTAATTTTATTTTGTTTTTTATTCTTTGTTATTGTATAGCTCCTTTTTTCTTTTTTTTTCTTTTTTTTTTTTTTGGCCTCACCATGTGGCTTGCAGGATCTTGGTTCCCAGGCTGGAGGTCAGGCCCAAGCTCCTGTGGTGGGACCTCCAACTCCAAACTGCTGTACTAACAAAGAATCTCAGACCCAGGGAAAATTAATCAGAGTGAGGCCTCCCGGAGGTCCTCATCTCGGCAGCAAGACCCAGCTCTATTCAACCACCTGCAAACTCCAGTGCTGGATGCCTCAGGCCAAACAACCAGTAAGACAGGAATACAGTCCCACCCATCAAAAAAAAAAAAAAAAAAAAAAAAAGAAAGGAAGGAAGCAACAGAAAAATATGTTACAGATGAAGGAGCAAGGTAAAAACCTACAAAACCAAATAAATGAAGACAAAATAGGCAACCTACATAAAAAAGAATTCAGAGTAATGATAGTAAAGATGATACAAAATCTCAGAAACAGAATGGACAAAATACAGGAAACATTTAACAAGGATCTAGAAGAACTAAGGAGCAAACAGTGATGAACAACACAATAACTGAAATTAAAAATACTCTAGAAGAAAATTTATGGGACACAGCAAAAGCAGTTCCAAGTGGGAAATTTATAGCAATACAGGCCTACCTCAAGAAATAAGAAAAATTTCAAATAAACAACCTAATCCACCACCTAAAGGCATTAGAAAAAGAACAAAGCCCAAAGTCAGCAGAAGGAAGAAGAATGGATAAGTGACCTGGAAGATAAAATAGTGGAAATAACTACTGCAGAGCAGAATAAAGGAAAAAGAATGAAAAGAATTGAGGTCAGTCTCAGAGACCTCTGAGACAACATTAAACACACCAACATTCGAATTATAGGGGTCCCAGAAGAAGAAGAGAAAAAGGAAGGGTTTAAGAAAATATTTGAAGAGACTATAGTCAAAAACTTCACTAACATGGAAAAGGAAAGAGCCAGTCAAGTCCAGGAAAAGCGGAGAGTCCCATACAGGATAAACCCAAAGAGAAACATGCTGAGACACATATTAATCAAACTATCAAAAATTAAATACAAAGAAAAAATATTAAAAGCAACAAGGGAAAAGCAACAAATAACATACAAGGGAATCCCCATAAGGTTAACAGCTGATCTTTCAGCAGAAACTCGGCAAGCCAGAAGG
>NC_041224.1:176758966-176761547 GCF_002837175.3 Physeter macrocephalus
TAACAATTATAAATATTTATGCACCTAACATAGGAGCACCTCAATACATAAGGCAAATGCTAACAGCCATAAAAGGAGAAATCGACAGTAACACAGTAAGAGTGGGGGACATTAATACCTCACTTACACCAATAGACAGATCATCCAGACAGAAAATAAATAAGAACACACAAGCTTTAAATGGCACAATAGACCAGATAGACTTAATTGAGATTTTTAGGACATTTCACCCAAAAGCGGAAGAATACACATTCTTTTCAAGTGCACACAGAACATTCTCCAGAACAGATCACATCTTGGGTCACAAATCAAGCCTTGGAAAATTTAAGAAAATTGAAATCGTATCAAGCATCTTTTACAACCACAACGCTATGAGATTGGAAATCAATTACAGGGAAAAAAAGAACAGTAAAAAACATAAATACATGAAGGCTAAACAGTGCACTGCTAAATAATCAAGAAAACACTGAAGAAATCAAAGAGAAAATGAAAAATACCTAGAAACAAATGACAACGAAAACACGACAATCCAAAACCTATGGTATGCAGCAAAAGCAGTCCTAAGAGGGAATTCCATAGCAATTCATGCTCACCTCAAGAAACAAGAAAAATCTCACATAAACAATCTAACCTTACACCTAAAGCAATTAGAAAAAGAACAACAAAGAAAACCCAAAGTTAGTAGAAGGAAAGAAATCATAAAATCAGAGCAGAAATATGAAATAGAAACAAAGAAAACAATAGCAAAGATCAATAAAACTAAAAGCTGGTTCTTTGAGAAGATAAACAAAATTGATAAACCTTTAGCCAAACTCATCAAGAAAAAAAGGGAGAGGACTCAAATCAATAAAATTAGAAATGAGAAAAGACAGATTACAGCTGACACCACAGAAATACAAAAGATCATAAGAGACAACTACAAGCAACTATATGCCAATAAAATGGAAAACCTGGAAAAAATGGACAAATTCTTGGAAAAGTACAACCTTCCAAGATTGAACCAGGAAGAATTAGAAAATATAAACAGACCTGTCACAGGTAATGAAATTGAAACTGTAATTTAAAATCTTCCAACAAACAAAAGCCCAGGACCAGATGGCTTCACAGGGGAATTCTATCAAACATTTACAGAAGAGTTTACAACTACCCTTCTCAAACTCTTCCAAAAAATTGTAGAGGGAGGAACACTCCCAAAAACATTCCATGAGTCCACCATCACCCTGATACCAAAACCAGACGTCAAAAAACAAAGACGTCACAAAGAAAGAAAAATACAGGCCAATATCACTGATGAACATAGATGCAAAAATCCTCAACAAAATACTAGCAAACAGAATCCAACAGCACATTAAGAGGATCATACACCATGATCAAGTGGGATTTATCACAGGCATGCCAGGATTCTTCAATATACACAAAACAATCAATGTGATACACCATATTAACAAATTGAAGAATATAAACCATATGATTATCTCAATAGATGCAGACAAAGCTTCTGACAAAATTCAACACCCATTTATGATAAAAACTTTCCAGAAAGTGGGCATAGAGAGAACCTACCTCAACATAATGAAAGCCACATATGACAAAACCACAGCAAACATCACTCTCAATGGTGAAAAACTGAAAGCATTTCCTCTAAGATCAGGAACAAGACAAGGGTGTCCACTCTCACCACTGTTATTCAACATAGTATTGGAAGTCCTAGCCACAGCAATCAGAGAAGAAAAAGAGATAAAAGGAATACAAATTGGAAAAGAAGAAGTAAAACTGTCACTGTTTGCAGATGACATGATACTATATATAGAAAATCTTAAAGATGCCACCGGAAAACTACTAGAACTGATCAAAGCATTTGGTAAGGTTGCAGGATGCAAAATACCTGCACAGAAATCTCTGGCATTCCTATACACTAACAACGAAAGATGGATTGGAAGAATCAGTATTCTAAAAATGACTATACTACCCAAAGCAATCTACAGGTTCAATTCAATTCCTATCAAATTACCAATGGCATTTTTCACAGAACTAGAACAAGAAATTTTACAATTTGTATGGAAACACAAAAGACCCTGAGTAACAAAAGTAATCTTAAGAAAGAAAATGGAGCTGGAGAAATCAGGCTCCCTGACTTCAGACTATACTACAAAGCTACAGTAATCACTGGACAGCTACATGTAAAAGAATGAAATTAGAACACACTCTAACACCATACACAAAAAAAAACTCAAAATAGATTAAAAGACCTAAATGTAAGTCCAGACACTATAAAACTCTTAGAGGAAAACATAGCCAGAACACTCTATGACATAAATCACAGCAAGATCCTTTTTGACCCACCACCTAGAGTAAGGGAAATAAAAACAAAAATAATCAAATGGGACCTAATGAAACTTAAAAGCTTTTGCACAGCAAAGGAAACCATAAACAAGATGAAAAGACAACCCTCAGAATGAGGGTAAGTATTTGCAAATGAAGCAACTGACAAAGGATTAATCTCCAAAATATACAAGCAGCTCATGCAACTCAATATCACAAAAACAAACAACCCAATCCAAAAATGGGCAGAAGACCTAAA
>NC_041224.1:176762125-176771950 GCF_002837175.3 Physeter macrocephalus
GGACCTAGAGTCTGTCATACAGAGTGAAGTAAGTCAGAAAGAGAAAAACAAATACTGTATATTAACGCATATATATGGAATTTTAAAAGGCAGTACTGATGAACACAGTGGCAGGGCAAGAATAAAGATGCAGAGATAGAGAACAGACTTGAAGTCATGGTGGGGGTGTGGGAGGGGCAGCTGGGACGAAGTGAGAGAGTGGCATGGACATATATACACTACCAAATGTAAAATAGATAGCTAGTGGGAAGCAGCCGCATAGCACAGAGAGATCAGCTCGGTGCTTTGTGACCACCTAGAGGGCTGGGATAGGGAGGGTGGGAGGCAGACGCAAGAGGGAGGAGATATGGGGACATACGTATATGTATAGCTGATTCACTTTGTTGTAAAGCAGAAACTAACACACCACTGTAAAGCAATTATACTCCGAAAAATATGTGAAAAAAAAAGAAATATATCTCTACTGTGTGATTTTTTTAAATAAGTATTTAATAAATATTTTCAGATTTTTTTTAACTTGTTTTGACTTCATGTTTTAATGTGAGATTGGGATGTACCAATTTCATATATGATTCTTGAGATGTTCTTAGTTTTTCGTTGCTGCTGCGGTCTATCACTTTCATCTAGAAATGATTTTAAACTAAAATCTATACGCCTCTGTTTCATTTCATTCACAAATCAAACCCAGAAAGCAAGTTTTAAGCGAATAAAACCACTAAGGATTCATTCACCTATCACTTATTGGTTTATTGAGTGCCTATAAGATAAAGGCTGTTTTTAATTCTGCTAAGGCTGCCAAACTCCATTTCTATCCTTAAGGTAACATATGGGATGTTTCCCCAACAAAAGCCCACAAAGGAAAGATGCAGAGTCCAGGTGGCTTTCCACACACCCTCACCCACTCCTGGGTTTTAATCCACTATTTATGGAAAGGACTGAAGTCAGGATGTTGGGAATTTTAGACCCAGAGGTTTCGTTTTCTCCACTTGTATCACCTAGGCAAGTCATCTCTCTGATCAGGACCTCTTTCAAATATAAAATAACAGGGTTTGGAACGGTTGGGATCTGAAACATCAGACCTTGTTACCCTGAGCTAACTGGTTAACCCCAGCAGCAGTGGAGTAGGCAGCAGGAGGCAGTCTGACCCTGGAGGCAGAAGAGGCCAACTGGTGTTATTAAAGAGGACTGTTTAGGCACCAAAGCACAGCCTGCAGAATGCACCTGAGGAATCACGTGGCAGCCTGTGAAGCGATCCCATTTGGGGGAAAGATCGAAGGCCTGGGGGTCTAGAGACCCAGGGTTTTGTTCCAGCTCTGCCAAAACGTGGCTAGATGATCTTGAACAAGTCACTACAGCTCTGTGGCCCTAAGTGTCCTCACCTGGAAGATTAAAGCATTCAAGTAGACAATCCCTAAAGTCCCTTCCAGCTCTGACATGCTCATTCCATGATTGCGTGACCACCAAATTAAATTAAAATCAGACCTTTTGCTTCACGCCGTGTGTTGGCGAAGACAAGTAACACGCCCATGTGTACATGAAAAAGGCTCCGACAGCAGGTCGCTCAGCTTCTTGTTTTTGTTGGGAATTTTTTTTATCCTTTCCTGAGCTTATCAGCCCATGATCAAGGGCTCCTT
This sequence comes from Physeter macrocephalus, assembly GCF_002837175.3. Lineage (NCBI taxonomy): Eukaryota > Metazoa > Chordata > Mammalia > Artiodactyla > Physeteridae > Physeter > Physeter macrocephalus. Next base: position 176,763,760 of record NC_041224.1, read on the forward strand.
CTCCAATGCAGGTGCTTATCTTCCTGCTGAGGCCAAGGGCGCATCTTAGTAACTGGCAGCGTGTGAGGCAACGCGGGCGTTTCTGCCACTGTTAAGCCACCACCTCTGGCTACAATAAGGCGTTGCCTGGTAAACAGACTTGCTACATACTCATCTGCCTGGGAAGGAGAGAAATTTCCCGCCAGCCCACTGCCAAGGTCTGCACCCGGCTGTGTGCAGGAAGGGTCTGATGTTGGGGCCATCTAAGATGCTGCCCAATTTGAGAAAAAGATGGATGAGAGAGACGGCTCCGGTATGGTGGGCTTCCTAGGCACCTGGACCTAGGGCCTGAAGGGTCCTTGGAGGAACGCCAGAGGTCAGAATAGAGACATGCTAGCTGGGAGAGTGGGGGGTCTCCTGGAAAACCAAGGCTGGGCTTGGTATCGATGTGTCAGGGAGAAATGGCCTCGAGATCCGGCTATTTCTAAAGCCTTGGATGACTCATTCTTTCAAGGAAAATTTCCTAAGATCTGATATTCACTTAGCATGGAGGAAACAGATGAATTAATATATAGGTCCTTCCCATCAAAGAGTTCCCAGTCTGGTTGTGAGAGGAAATGGGTAAATAAAGCAAGTAATTGCAGTACCTTTAACACCTACTGTGCCTAGGCACCATTCTCAGTACCAGAGAAATTTAAGTGAAAGATGTCTGATCTCTCAAAGCTTAAATCACCAACTTCCTTCCGATCAGCTTCCTGGGGTAAGGACCATAGTTTGCAGAGTGCTTCCCACAGACTGCGCTCCATGCTGGGTGCTCTGCATGTTTCATCTGGAGCCATCCGAATGGCCCAGTGAGGTGGTGATTACAACTCCTACTTCACATGTGAGGAAACCAAGGTCAGAGAGGTTGGGAGACTTTACCTGCACCTCTCAAACAGCACGTGCCTGGGGTGAGGTTGGACCCAGGTCTGTGGGTCCTTTTACTATAATGTTCTGCCACAGTTCAGCCTTTCCCAAGTCCAGAAATGTCATCTTTCCCACCCTTGCTCTCAGCCTGCTCCTTCTCCTTTACTCCCTTGCTCAGGGAAGGGCATCACCTTTTCAGTCAGTATAGAGTAGGTTGTGCTGCAGTAACAAACAACTAAATATCCATGACTTAAAGCAAGGATTTATTCCCCACTTATGCTCCATGGCAACACAGGTAGGCAGGTGGTTCAGCCCGTCATCATCACTCAAGTCTCCAGGTTGGTGGAGTTTGCATCTCAAGGTGTGTTTCCCTGATCACCAGGGCAGGAGAAGTGAAGAGCTGGAGGGCATCCCATCAGCTATTAAATATTCTAACCCAGAAGTGACATATGTCAGTTTCACTCACAACTCATTGACCAGGACTAGTCACATGGCCACAATTAACCACAGGAAAGGAGACTGGATATTGATTAGCAGTAGGGACGTCTGCCAATATCATTGACTATCAAGACTAGGTGAAACCCTAGTCTTCCAGGATTGCTGAATTTTTTTCTCCCTTAGCCACGAAGTAGGGGAAACAGACCCGGCTGTGGAATCCCACAGACTTACAGAAGTTGTGGGACCTTGTTACTTAACCTCTGTGGATCTCTGGTGTCTTATTTGTAAAACAGGGGCAATACTGTCATGCCTTTATCACAGAGTTATGGTGAAAATTTACAAGCTAAAGCATGTAAGACATGCTTGATAACCATTAGGGTTCCCTTCCCACCCAACCCTACTATCACGCTCCCATATAAATCTTCCATCCTCTACTCTCAAGTCTCCACGACTGGCATCTCTCACCAGCTCGACTGCAACATTCACTTGTCCCTCTGCCTTGAACAGCGTTCCATCCTCCACCCTGGCTGCCTGGTGATCTTCCTGAGCCCCAAATCTCACTTTGCTGTTTCCCTGCTCTTGATTCTTTTATGGTTCCTTGCAGCATTCATGACATAGTCACACCCCAATCTAGCTTTCTAGCCTCTTAATGTCCCCGCATACTCCTCATCCTCCATACACATTGGACCATTTCCCATCCCCTGAATCTTCCCTCATTTTTTATACCTGCACATTTTTAACCATGGATGCCTTCTGCTTGGAGTGGCTTTTTACCTACTTCATCTGACAAACTCCTATTCACGCTTCAAAACTCAGCTCACATGTCACCACCCAGATGAAGGCTTTCACAGATACGCCAACAGAGTTAATTTTCTTTCACCTGCTGTTAGCCTGGAATTGCACCATCAGCATTCCATTGAGTCAAGCCAAAGTTTCTTCATTTATTTCTCTTTCATAATGGCACAGACAGCAGACCAATCCCTGACTTTGACTTCAGGGCTTTTTTCAAGCTGGCTTTGTGATCTTGGAAAAGTCATCTCCCATTTGCAGCTATCCCCTCTTGGAGGGATTCGCCATTTGGGGAGCTGCTATAGAAATATCTTGACCTCTTCATGATCACCATCTGCCCTGGGCTTTTTCCATCTGAGGATCCATCTGTTCCCAAGGTAACAGAGACTGGGAATGACCTCACCCTTCAGGAGGGACCCCTCCTTCTCCACTCCTTGGGCGACTTTCCCATTGCAGACCCACTATATCCTGAGATGTTACAGAAAGCACAGCATTCCCATGACAAAAGTTACACACATAAAGAGAGCAACATAAGAGGGGACAGAGGGGAGTTATTCCACCCCAAACAGGCCCCATAAGGGACACAAGAGTTTTCATCCTTATACCCTTCAGTGTGGGGAGAGCCGAGGCTGTGGTAGAACTTCACATTTATCCACACAGTTCTTTGGCAAGATGTCTTCAACAGATAAGACATGTGAGGCATAGAATGGTAACATGACTCACACAGGGTCCTCCTGTAATTTCAAGTCCTGGGCAGAAACAAGCCACAAAGAGTCCTTCTGGTTTCTAGTTCATTGCTCAGAAATTCATGGAAAGGCAAACCACGCAGCTTGATCATAATCCATGAGTATGTGGGCAACTAAGAAGTGACAGGAGAGTGCAAAGGAGTCTGCTTAGCCACAAGGAAAATGATCAATCTCCATCAACAAGAACAGATCCCCCAAAACACAGCACGAGGGGAAATAAAAATGGGTTCCTGATGGTCCTGTACAATAGGATACGAGATACTATTTACATAAATATGTAAAGAAAGGCTTAGTCACAAAAACAATACTACATATTATGTGTATGTGTGTGTGTAATTTTTGTGGCTTGGAAGGAAGGACATCAAACTTATAATAATGGCTACTTTTGTGGAAAAGGGAATGGACCAGGATGGGAGTAGTGGTCATGGGAGACAGCTGGAGATTTATCGAAACAGTTCTAATAGTTTTTAAAGTGTCTGCTGGCAGACTCTTTCAACTATACTCATAGAAAAGTAACTGAAACAAATATGAAAAAAAGGCAAATGGTTACTTTGGGGTTTTAGGAATGTAAAGTGACTGTAATATTTTTTCAAAAAAGACACTCTCAAAGAATTCTGAGTTCAGATCCCGTCTATGCTGCTAACAAGCTATGAGACTGTCAGCGATTCCCTTACCTTCTGTGTGCCTCTGCTTCCTCACTGCCGCCTGCGAGGATTGGGTGGCTCCCAGGTCTTAGCCCTCTGAGCTCTGCACACAGGTGGGCCAGATCCCGGCCTCATCAGTTGTCTTTTTCCAGCCAGATTGAAATTAAACCATGTTTTAGTTTAATTTTTTGTGACGTTTCATGTGGAAAAGATATCAATTGTGCACAGGCTAAAGGCAAGAAAAAAAGGGAGGAAAGAGATTGGGAGAAGAAACAATCAACTCCAGATCCATGGTGAGAGGCAGCCACGGGGTCCTGCGGACTCCGCCTCTCTTCTACTTGTGTGTGCTTGTCTGCACGTGCACACGCGCGCACACACACATCACATGGCAGGGCTGTAGAAGTGACAACCACCAGCCTGTTTCTGCGGAATGACCCCCAGGGAGTTCTGAGATGTCTCCACCCAGGAACCAGTTCAGCCCATTGGCAAGGACCTCCCTCTAGAGCAATACATCGCAGGACCTCCAGCTCCTCTCACCCAGGGTGATATGCAGAGAGGATCACATGTCCCATCCACTGGAGTCCACACAGTGTAGGGCACTCCAATCTACCTATTTCCATACCACCTCCCAGTGAGTTTGGACTAAAAGCCCTCACTTGCATGAAACACTCTGAGACAGCTGTAGTCTGATTGGATCCCAGGGGCCACCAGCCAGGGAGGAAGGAGTGAGGCTGGACTCCTACTCCTAGTGATAATGAAAAGCAGAAATCTGCCCTATGTGGCTGGTGTTGGGCTGAGCACACCACGTGCTTTTTCTCACTAGTCCCCCATCAGCCCAATGTCATAGGCAGAAAAACCACAGTTTGGAGTGGTCTGCCCAAGATACGCCCTGCCAGGCCAGCAACCCGGCCCAAGTTCAAAGCTCTTTGCCCTGGAAGATGTCCCCACACCTCTGCAGTGCAGCAAGTTTGGAAGCCATGTGGGGATGGGCTCCAAGCCCTCTTTGTGGCGTTCACACCATTTCCACTTAGAACGTTCTCAACTCTCCGAGGCAATAAGCAGCAATAATTCAGCCGTCAAGATGCTTGCAGGAGGAAGAAAGCCCACTTTGGAGTCATCAGGAGAGCTGTGCAATCTCTTGCCTTCTTTGTCTGTAAATTGGCACAAGGATGCCCACCTGGTGGTGCTCCAGGGAGGATCAGGTGAGAGAGCAAGCGAGAAGATGCGCAGTAAATTCCTCCCCCTTCGGGTCAGCCTGGTAACAGTTACAGTGGCCCTTGGCCGGTTCTCTCCTAGAGGCTGAGCCAGACTGCGTGTTCCAATGAGAAGCAAACTTGATGACCTGCCCCTGGCTGCCTCAGGTCTAGCTGTGCCTGCAGAGTTGCAGGATGTGGTCAGCTTAACAGCGAGGCATGTAGAAAAGAGCTTCCCAGAGGCCTTTGCAGCAAAGCCGCAAGTTGGGGAGATAATTTGTTGCCTTTGCTGTCTTTTCATAAGGCTACCAAAAGGAAAAAAAAAAAGTCATGTTCTTCCAAAATGCAATTCCTTCTCATGAAAGGGTAAGCATGGAAATTATTAGGTCTAAGAGACAATCTCCTTTGCCAACTATGAAAACTCACCAGGACATTGGACGGTCTGCCCAGAGAGAAGAATCTGAACTCCTTTATGAGAGCACCAGGCGATCCTTTCGGTATTAGTAAAACGTACCTCATCCAGTCAAGGAGCAAAACCAAAACAGCTTAGAAGAGCTGCTCGGACATCAATCCCATCTTACAAAATAGGACTTTGATGAGTTCCATGTAAACAAATCCAAAACATGTGATTTAAAGGTCCTCAAAGCAGAGGAGGCTTGGAAATGGGTAGAGGACTGTCCTTTAAAAAACCACACTTGGGGCCGTACCAAACACAAATGTCTGAAAGATTTGTAACTATGGTCTGGAGGCCCAGCCATTAATTCTGCAGCTCAGAGTGGACTCTGGGTGCCTATAGGAAAAGCTAATGAAATCCACAGACGAAGCCCTCCTGGCGTGACCCACCCATCTGCTCAGGTGTCTGCAAAGGAAAGTGGCACCGGCACCACCTCTCACACCACACCTTACTTCCTCTTTCTTGTCATTCCCAAAGCAGTGTGGCTTTGGAGCAAAGGATTCCTAAGTGACAGGGAGGGTAGGCTGCATGCTGTCTTCACTGAGCCTCTGCCATGTGTCACCAAGGTCATACCTCCTCTCGTCTCCGGTTCTTCCTTCAAGACCAGGACTCATATCATAGCTGGGTGGCCAGGAAGGAGAGGCTGGAGCCCAGAGCCTTTGAAAAGTAGCCAAGGTAGGTGGTGGGAATGGGACCAGAGAGGAAGGTGACAGGAGACAGGCACAGAGTCACAGCATCATTCTCGGGGAGGCTCAGGACAGCAAGCGGACCTTGTATCTGAAGCCTAAGCAGAGAGAGAGATGGAGAAGACAAGAGCCCAGATCTTAATGTATACACAGTCCAGTTCGCTGGGAAATAGACTTCGAGATTCTGAGGGTTGTGTTCAGGAGTGCCCTTGGGAGCGACATGTCGGGAGGGGTAGAAAAAGAGTTGAGGAAAGCAAGACTGGACAGACGGAAAAGTTGAACTGTGGTTCAGTTACAAGGGGAGAAGATGCTGATCCCATAGGAAATTCTAGATCTAAGATGGACCTTCAGAGATGGTCCAATTGCAGGCACAGGTGCTGAGCTTTTGTACCCTGGCATTATCCAGTCATCCATCAGGATGAGGGTGTGTAACCTTGGCCAAGGAAGCTTCTTGATGCTGAGGGCAACGTCCAGAGTGGAATAATATAGCCAACACTCCAAGCATCTGGGAAAGTTAGTGCTCCTGCCCTGAAGTGGGGTCTCTGTCACTCACCACAGCATCCACTACAGTCCATCCCGTGTGCCACCTGGACCGACTAGTTTCACACACTAAGTTCACTCTATCTGGGAACAGCTGTTCCAGGATTCTGGTTGGTCTCTTTTTCCTGGGAAAAATGATAAGAGGAAGGTTATGGGACAAACTACAGCTGCTGCTGCTGCCCAGGTGTCGTAGCCACATCTAATACCCCTCACTCCATCCTCTGCTATGTGTGCTGTATGCTGTGATTGTTGGCCAGCATCTCTCTGGGTCCAGGTGGCTGACCTGAGGTGAACCATCTCATTTCACCAACAGTAAAATCTAACTTAAGGAAGCAAGGGAAGTAGGACTGGACAGAGGGAGATGCTGAATTCTGATGAGTCCCACTCCATCCTAATTAGGGATCTGACCCTGGCATAGCATCTCTGCAGGCTTTGAGGATTCAACTTCTTCTGAACACACTGCCGCTCTTATAATTAAGACCTGGGCACAGCAAAGGAAACCATAAACAAAGCGAAAAGACAGCCCTCGGAATGGGAGAAAAGATTTGCAAAAGAAGCAACTCACAAGGGATTAATCTCCAATATATACAAACAGCTCATGCAGCTCAATATCAGAAAAAACAAACAACTCAATCAAAAAATGAGTGGAAGACCTAAATAGACATTTCACCAAAGAAGACCTACAGATGGCCATCAAACACATGAAAAAAATGCTCAACATCACTAATTATTAGAGAAATGCAAATCAAAACTACAATGAGGTATTACCTCACACCGGTCAGAATGGCCATCATCAAAAAATCTACAAACAGTAAATGCTGGAGAAGGTATGGAGAAAAGGGAACCCTCCTACACTGTTGGTGGGAATGTACATTGGTACAGCTACTATGAAGAACAGTATGGAGGTTCCTTAAAAAACTAAAAATAGAACTACCATATGACCCAGCAATCCCACTACTGGGCATATATCCGGAGAAAACCATAATCGAAAAAATGCATGCACCCCGATGTTCATTGCAGCACTATTTACAATATCCAGGACATGGAAGCAACATAAATGTCCAACGACAGATGAATGGATAAAGAAGATGTGGTATATATATACAGTAGAATATTACTCAGCCATAAAAAGGAATGAAATAGTGCCATCTGCAGAGATGTGGATGGACCTAGAGACTGTCATACAGAATGAAGTCAGTCAGAAAGAGAAAAACAAATATCATATAATATCGCTTGTATGTGGAATCTAGAAAAATGGTACAGATGAACTTATTACCAAAGCAGAAATAGAGTCACAGATGTAGAGAACAAACTTATGGTTACCAAGGGGGAAGGGAGGGTGGGACGAATTGGGAGATTGGGATTGACATATACACATTACTATGTATAAAATAGATAACTAGTGAGAACCCACGATATAGCACAGGGAACTCAATGATCTGTGGTGACCTAAATGGGAAGGAAATCCAAAAGAGAGGGGACATATATGTACATATAACTGATTCAATTTGCCTCACAGCAGAAATTAACACAGCAAGTAAAGCACATATACTCCAGTATAAATTTTTAAAAAGAGACCTGGGCCTGACCCTCAACTTGTCTACCCTCCAGGAGAATGAGTCTCTTTATACGTTGCCCTCTGGCCGTCACACCTAGCCTTTAATTGATGCTTAGTCACCGGGCTATAGCCATGCCTTGTCTCTCTGTAATGCAGTGGTCATCCCCAGCAACAAGCATCCAATTCCACAATACTTTTTTTTTTTAACATCTTTATTGGAGTATAATTGCTTTACAATGGTGTGTTAGTTTCTGCTTT
>NC_041224.1:176772177-176810150 GCF_002837175.3 Physeter macrocephalus
TCTGTATGGCAGACTCCAGGTCCATCCACCTCACTACAAATAACTCAGTTTCATTTCCTTTTATGGCTGAGTAATATTCCATTGTATATATGTACCACATCTTCTTTATCCATTCACCTGTCGATGGACACTTAGGTTGCTTCCATGTCCTGGCTGTTGTAAATAGAGCTGCAGTGAACATTGGGGTCCATGACTCTTTTTGAATTATGGTTTTCTCAGGGTATATGCCCAGTAGTGGGACTGCTGGGTCGTATGGTAGTTCTATTTGTGGTTTTTTAAGGAACCTCCACACAGTTATCTTCTAATTACTAACCCCTCCCTCCTCACCTGAGAAATTGCACCTGCCAGTGCCTCCTTTTCTCTAATATCCCGTCCCATTTCACCACCAGCAAAAGGATTGACAATTGCCATATGCTCCAGCATGCCAGTGCCTATCCACATAGTACCTACTACCAGTGTTGGGGTCTTCACTGCAAGTCAGCAAGCAGGAGATCCAGCTCCAAAATCCTATTCTAGAGTCCGTGTCCTAGGACCACTTCATTAACACCGGTTAACGGGTTCCCAGGTAACAGACCCTGGAATAAGATGTACATGCTGGCAGTTCATTGAGGAGAGCTTTCAGGAACACCACTTGTGAGGGAGCAGAAGGAGAAGAGCTGAGGAGAGGGAGAAGTTGAACTGTGATGCAGTCACGATAAAGTTCTCAGCCAATCCCATGGGTTATCCCACTCTGAACTCGGGGTAACCCATCAGACATGTCCTGAATTGAGATGAGGGGGCCAGGCCTTTATATCTCCAATCGTAGTCACTCTATGGGACCTACTGGAGGAGAGAGTCACTCTGCGCTAGGCAGCTTCCTTCAGGCAAGAGCAATTCCCAGAAAGGGATACAGCTCTGAGCCAGCCCAGGCCAATAACCCCAGTAGCTAGGAAATGAGTTCCTTGGTCCTAAAAGGGTCCACATGTCATGAACCGCAGTATCCACTACAGCGTCTGTCTTCCCCGGGAGACAAGGGGAAATTCATCACCACACAATCAAGTACGAAATTTCAAACCATGTGAGGTGCTACGATGGGTTTGTGCATCAAGGTACACGGAGCTCCATACTCATCAGCACCTCTGAGCTCGTCTGGAGGGTTAGGGAGGGCTTCCCCATGGAAGAGGACTTGAGCTGATAGACTCCCCAGGAATGAGTAGGCAAGGGGTTGGTGAACACAGGAGGGGGCAAAGCCATCCAGCAGAAGATGGCCAGGTGTGAGCAAAAGGTGAGGTGCGGGTGGGAGGGAGGTACTGATGAATCACAAGAAGGCCAGGGTAGCTGGGCTGAGAGCCAGGGGGACCCTAGCCTGAGATAAGCCAGGTCCAGCAATGCCTGGGAAGCCACAGTAGGGACTTTGTTCTTTATCTAAAGAGCTACTGAGGATGCGTTGAAGGCTTGGAGAGGAGCATCAGCCTGAGGACACAGCACACGGGTCCCTCGGGTGGGATTTCCTACTTGAGTACCAGCCCCTACAGACCTCAATGCTTGGAAATGTGGATCCACGTGGGATCAGTGCTGTCTGCTCTAGACATAATATGACCCGGCCTGAAATGGCTCAGGACATGGTTAGGGGAGGGGTCAGGAGAGAAAACTGGTCAGGAAAACAGCCCGGAGTAAGACCCGGCCAGTGTTAAAGGAGCATGTGAAAGATTGGGGAGCGATAACCACGGAGGTCAGGCCTGAGTCCTGGCTACGGTGGGGGCAGCGCTGTGGAGGGTGGGCTGCTTTGGGGCAGAACAGGCCCACGGGGCTTCCGGGCAAAAGTGGCTGCAGAGAAAGGCACTGGCGGGAAGAGGGTGCTGCATGGAGTGCCCAGTTCCGGGAAGTGGATCCCGTAGAGGAAGGAGAAGAAGGCTGGTGAGACCAGGTCCCAACATGCTGTGCACCAGGCTGAGGAACCTGCCCACCGCCAGGGAGAGGTGAGAGCTAGTAGCCTCTGGAGGCCCCACGTGGGATCAAAGATGGCAACTCTGCAGGCAGCGTAGTGGAGGCTTGTGGTGGGCCGAAAAATGGCCCCCAAAGATGCCCGTGTCCTGATCCTCAGAGCCTGTGAATCTGTCACTTTGGATGGCAGAAGGGACTTTGCTGATGTGATTGAGTTAAGGTTACTGAGATGGGGAAGTGATCCCGGGTGATTTCGGTCCAATGTCATCACACAGATCCTCATGATACAGGCAGGAAGGCCAGAATCAGAGATTTGAAGACGCGGTGCTGCTGGCTTTGCAGATGGGGAAGATGCCACGCACCAAGAACTGGCAACTTCCAGAAAACAGAAAAGTCAAGGAGGTGGAATGTCCCCTAGAGCCTCCAAAAGGAACCAAGTCCTGCAACACCCCCTTTTGATCCGATGGGACCCCTTTCAGGCCTGTGGCTGCTGGCGAGAGATGAGGGCCTGGTGGATATTTGGATGTGGACAGTGGGGAAGGAGAGGAAGCCGGAGATGTGAGAAGCAGCCATGGGAGTGGGGGGCACCACTGGCCACAGATAGTGAGAGAGGGAACCAGCGTGGCCCACAGGTTTCTGGTGGGCAACGCTCATGCAGAGGGGAAAGGGAAGAGAGAAAGAAACAGGAACTGGAGGAGAGGGTGATGTCTAAGGTTGGTGACAATTCCTTTGGAATGGGATCCAACTAAGTTCTCCCCCAGATCACCTTTGAGATGCTCTGAAGGTTGGGTGAGGGAGGAAGAGGAGGACAGTGCCACGTGCTATGATTCAGCCTCGTGAAGGTACCAGCTATGGAAAGGCTGGGAGGCAAGGAGACCGGGTTTAGGCCTGTGACACCAACCGTCTGCCCAGCATCCCCTCGGATGGGACACTCCTGCTTGAGCATCTTCAAAGTCGGGGTAACGCGTCCCGCAAACAAGGGTGGGTGGGTTCGGCTCAGCTGCTTTCAAAGATCTTCCTTAGTCTCTGCCGAAGTCAGCTTCCTATTGATGTGTGTCTCGTTTTCCTCTCCCCAGCCCCTCTGATGACTGTGCCCTCTTTTCTCAGGCAGCCCCACCCCTGGAAAATTGTGGGCAAGTTCGTGTACTACTCCCAGGGAAACAAGGCCACTGCCCTTCAGGCACTCACTCAATCCTTCCCCTCTTGTACAAGTGACAAGACCTCCCTGACCTCCAACTGATGGCTTTACTGTACCTATCCTCCAGTTTGCTTTTTTATTTTTTTAACTACGCCCACTCCCAACTCTGAACTGATCTAACACCTGAGGCATAAGGGAACAAAGCAGAAAAGCCCAGAGCTCCCATCTCCCTCATGCGAAACTCTGACCCCCTTGTAATGCAGCCTTAAATCCCATTAGCTTTTTATGAACTGTCATGTCATCCAATGGACCTATATTGAATAAGATCCCCAAGGCACTTCCCTCACGTGTTTCTACAAAGCTGAGTCGCCCCATCCTGACCTTGCACTTTGGTTATTTGAACCGATGCATGAGACATAGCATTTATCCAGGTTCCACAGTGTAAAGGGTTTTGTGGTCGTGGTTCTGTCTTCCCCACTGGGTTCAGCCTCCTCCAGAGCAGCGGTTCTATCCTGTGCACATCAGAAACGCTAGGACCTGCCGTAAAAAGTTACAGCCAGTGGGAAAGGGGAGAAAAGAGAGAGAATGAATGAAGAAGAAGGAATGATGGGAAGGGCAGCAAAAGCCAGAAGAGCAGGAGGGTGGTGGAAAGAGCAGAGGAGGGGACCGAGGGAACGTGTCACACCTGGAGGAACTCAGGTGGGCCTGAGGCATGATGGGAGGTAACCTAGGTGGCAGGCATGGCTGAGAGTGGCAGGCGGGCTCAGGATCACGGGAGCCCAGGGCAGGTGAGGGGAGGCTGTCACCTGGAGGTTCTGGACGGCAGAGCCGAGGCAGGGGAGGGGAACAGAGACCAGATATATGGACCGGGGGGGTGGGGGGGCGGCGGGAGAGGCAGGCACCATGCGGTTCAAGGCAGTGCCATCTGATCTGTTCAGTCTTGTGGGAAGATGCCCTGGCTGCTCTCTGATGTAGTGGACATTGGGTCGCTAGGCTACAAAAATATAAGGCCGGCCCCGTCAGAAAGTGAGGTCATGACTGTAACCAGGATTGTCACAGGGCCTGGAGTGAGGCTGGGCTGGGTCCTCCTGTGGGACCCATACAAGAAGCTGTAGGGATCCCATGGGCTGGGGACACTGAGGCAGTGTGTGACAAAGAGGAGAAGAAGGAGGGGAATTAAATGAGATTCTCTAGGAAAAGCCCTCAACACAGTGCTCAGCACTTAGTAAATATTCATTTTATGGTGACAAGGATGGTGGTGGTGGTGGTTAAAATGAGGGAAATCAGGAAGGAAAAGAGAGCAGAAAGGAAATAATCTGGTATCTACTGAGGGTCTACTATATGCTCTCGGCACCTACTAGCTGCCTTCACCTTTTATCTTTCCATTAACCCTGCTCAGCAATTTTATGAGATGGGTGGGCTTACCCCATTTTACTGATGGGGAAACCAAGGCTCAAAGGGTGAAGACAGCTACCCAACTGCAAATTGCCAAGGCAGGATTCAAGGTTCGTGTGATTCGAAAGCTCCTGCCTTCCAGTGAGGAGGAGATACAGAAGCGGGTGATGGACCAGCTCCAGGGAACCACCTGGCTAGACACAGAAAACCCAGATATGGGCTTTGAACCCAGGGAGCTCCGAGGGTGCGGTGGGGCGGGAGGAGGTGGTCTGAACAATGACCCTATCAAATGCAGACCATGCCACCATAGAGGATAGACAGCATCCCAGGAGCTCAGAGGAGGCAGGGAGGGAAGACTTCCTGGAGGAGGTGATGTTTGAACCAAGCTGTGTGATGAGCGTCCATTTTCCCAGAAGATGGAGGCACATTTGCTTCAAGGCAGCGTTTGGAAAATGGGCAGCTCTCTGAGGATCTGTCTTATCCTCTGCCCTGTCCCTAACTCACCCACCTTCCACAGCAGAGTCCAAATCGACAGTAGTTGCTCCAGATGTACCACTAACATCTTCCCCAGTCTTTGTTCCTCCTCTCCAAGAAATTTTCAGACTCCATCATCCCTACCACAGGACATCCAGTCTCTGGCTAGGAAAAGAGCTCTTTTGGCCAAGCCAGCTACTGGCAATGAGTCTCCACCCGAGGAGAAAGAAGATTTCTAGGTTTGGGGCAAGGGTATAAATCAATTGGCAGAGTACAATAGGAATAGAATAAATAGTATCTCATCCAAATCAGTTACGTAATATTTAAAAAGCTGCTCTCAAATAGGAAGAGCATTTATCTATTATGAACATTTTCCATTTTTAGTGGTAATTGAAGTTTTTCATCCACAGCTCGTGCTAAAAGCACCAACACATTGTGATCGTCCCCACCCGTTCGAATGCAATTAGAGAATTTAATCAAACTCCACTGCAAGTGCAGTGCCAGCCAGGCTATTTTTGAATTTTTCAATCTAGCATCATTTGGGGACTTTTTAATTGTTAGTTGGGTTTATTTATTGAACTCAGGCTTAAAAGAAAAATAAACAGCAAGGAGGCAAGAAGTGGCTGGAAAGGCAAGAAGGATCCAATCTATGCAATTTAATAAAGTCTGTCCTTGTTAGCGCCAGCGGTGGTGAAATTCCAATGAATTCAAATTTCAACCAGGTCTCTAAACATTACATTATTTACATCTTTCATCTATTATGATATTTCAAATAAGATTGTTATAAAATTGCCCCAATTTTGGGCAACCGTAGATCATAAAATAGGAATATTATTGCATTAAAAGAGAGGAGCTGTATCTCATTTAAAACACATAAGCACATAATTTCAGAGATTTCATATCTGTAGCTGGATATCTATCTATGAACAATGAAATTGTCCCAAAATTAAAAGCCTTCTGGCTATATATTTGTAAACACAATCAGATCACAATCCAATAATGGGCCCCTTTTGAATTAATGTGCATCACGTGACCTTCCTATCATTACATTTATAACTTTCCTTTTGAACAGCTCACTGCCTTCTCTTTGTCTCCATAAAAATGCAGGGGTTTGTGTGTATTTTCTTGTTTCCTTCAGCTAATGGCATATAGAACCATGTTTTTTTAAGGCAAGAAAATTGGATCATGATTTTGGAGAATACCGACAGAAAGAAACTCACCCTTTTATACCTGCATAGATGGAGAGTCGCCATCTAATTTCTCATCACTTCTGACATAAAACACTTTGCATTTTAAAAAGAAACTGTCACCTCGCTCATTTTTATGATTCTGATAATGAGAATGGGACTTATACTGTTAACCAGGAAAGTGCAGTGATTTTATATGCACATTAAAAGGGAAAGACTGTTCCTTTAATTTAGATCATTTAAAACAAAACTTTCCAAGTGGCAACATTTTCGTTGCAATTCATTCATCTATTGCAGTTCAGTGTTCATGGGAAAGCCTTTCCTGAGATACAGGGTTCAAAGTAAGTGAGTAAGGCATCCTCTTCCACAAACAAAGTCACATCCTGAGGGGACTGAAATGTTGTGTGATTTACTGCAGGGTATCTTAGAGAGTCCGGTGGAAGGAGTCCACACTGGGAGTCAGGAGAGCTAGTTACCACTGCTGCTCTGCTTTGTGTGAGGCTTCCAAATACATAAGGGTCACTCAGCCTCAAGTGACCAAAAGCCAACTCAATAAAGCAAAAAGAGGACTCTTCTTGTGTATCTCCAAAGTCCATGGTGGATTGATTCAGGAACGGCTGGATCCAGGAGCTTCCACAACGCAATGGAAGTCTAGTCTAGCCCCACCTCTTGGCTCTCTTTTCCTCTGTGTTGGCTTTATTCTTGGGATCCATGTAGTGGTCCTTAGTAGATACAGGCTTGCATCATCCTTGCTGTTATTATGCTCACAGAAAATAGAATTCTTTTTTACTGGTCACACCAGTAAAAGCCCCAGTGTTCACTCCCATGGACCACCTGGAGTACCTATCCCTGACCTAATCATGGTGCCCAGAGCAATGGAATGCCTTTGTCCAGGTCACCTGCACAATCTTGGATTAGTAGAATGAAGTAAGTCCCACCCAAATGACATGGATGGAGAGAGGGGCTATCACATGTCCTTAGGTTTCATAAAGTGATAAACCACTAGCTTTGGAAATAAATTCTAAGGTTCACATACTAACCTGCTGCTTCCCACACATTCATGTACAAATTAAGATTTTAGTTCAGATTTCTGACTTGAAAGTTAGACTTCTGTCGGAGTCATTTGAACCTCTGTTTCCTAGTCTGTAAAATGGTTATGATACTGCCTCTCCCACAGATGGTTAATGAGATTACATATGTGAAAGTATTTAGCAGAGTGCAAATAAAGAGCATTATATATACTAAACCTTAACTACACATTATTATTATGAGATATTATGGGAAGTGAATCAACAGATGATACCAGTCAGTATCCAAATGAGTCATAACAGATTACCTTAGTCATACCTGCCTCTGTGTCTGACAATTCTCAAGGAAAGAAGCACTGGGGTCTATAATATCATCTAATCATAGTTAAACAAATATGTACTTTATAACCAACTTCAATACGTATGACCTTGTCCTCGATTCCATTGTATGGCTCCATTTCTTTTAGACTTAACCTGAGTTCTAAAGCACTTCAGATATTCTTGGGAAAAGAATAGGAACAGGAAAGGTCAGTTTACAGCCGTTATTAGAATTTGAGTCCAGAGAATGGGCAGCTCAGATGGGTACCTCTCAGTTTAGACTGGGGATGAAAAAAAAAAATTAGGTTTGCCTTTTCTCTCCATTGTGATTGCTTCACTTTGTTTAGAATATTGACTTCATTTGTTTAATAAATATAATACATGATCATTGTGAAAATACACCAGCAATACAAAAAAGTCCAAAAGGGCCGGTAAAAATATTATCTAAAATTCCACCACTCAGAAACAATGGTAATCGATATTTGGTAAACATCATTCCAGCCATTATTCTATGTTCAAAGAGAGATAAAAGGACAGAGAAATGATAAAGTGAAAGAAAGATAAGGGGAAATAAACAGGAACATGTTATGCACATTATTTTTAATATTTAAAAGTACTAAACTCTCTTATATTTTAATTGAATGGAAGAAGAAAGAAGCCAAAGTAAAATTGGAAGACTTATTTCAGATCCATTTTCTTCGCTACATGAGATATGATCTCCTTCCTAAAAGATCCCTCTAAATTAAGAAAAGAGATTATAGTACACTTTGAATTGGAGTCACCTTTAAATTACATTTTAATTTTAGACTATTAATTCCCTGATATGAAGAAGGAAGAAATTAACACCATATACTTCTCCCTCCCTACCTCTCAACATACTTCTGTTATTTTACTATTGTCCAGCTTTACAATATTTATGTTTTGTTCAGTGAAAAAAATTTCATCTGGTCAGTCTTAGTCTTATATTTATTGATAATAACTATGATATTTACCATCTAACCATGAGGTCACCATTCCTGCATTATTTATTTTAGTTCATCTTTTTGTTGTAATTTGTTAAAATACAAAATAAATTAAGATGTTTAATTGGGGAAATAAACTGTGTTTATTTTCCCTGAAAGACTCCTAAGGTGGTACAATCTGTGAGTTTGTGCATGCTTGTCAATATTTCTAAAACCTTTATATCTGAATTTTAAGACAATATAATTTGGCTTAAATCTTTTTTTCTGATTGAAATAAAGAGGTATTTGTTTGGGGTTTGTTAGGACTGGTTTAAAATTCTTGAAGACCACCTTTTATTCCTACCTTTACCACTTGGTAGACATTAGTCTTCTGGCGTTCACTATAGTTGTGGAAAATTCTAAGATAACCCTTTTTTTCTCCTTTATATCTTAAAATTTGCATTTTCTCCTAGAAGCCAATAGAATAATTCTATCCTTACTCTTTTTTTTTTTTTTTCATTTTTGGCTGTGCCACGCAGCTTGCAGGATCTTAGTTCCCTCACCAGGGATTGAACCTGGGCCCACAGCAGTGAAAATGCCGAGTCCTAACCAGTGGACCACCAGGGAATTCCCTACCCTTACTCTTGATATTCAGATTTTTCACAAGGGTGTACATTGGTGTTGCTCACTTATTCTATTTCATGTTTTCCTGGGATATCGTGTACCTTCGGATCAGCCCTTTATTTATCTAAGTAAAGTTTTCTTCAGTTATATCATTTAATATTTTCCTGTGTCATTTGTTCTGGTCTCTTCCTAAAGAGAGACAAATCTGTGCATTTGTCATATTTCTCTTATCTACCTGTCTATTATAAAATACATCATCTTTTTAATCATTTTCATATCCTTGTACTTTGAAAGTGGGAAGGTATTTTTGGTTGACACAATAACTTGGGCAGGGGTGGGCATAACTGGCATTTGGGGCTGAGGGTTCAGAATCCTAAATGTCCTTCAACGCACAGGAATCTAGCGCTATGATGAATGTCCTATTCAAAATGCCAACAGGGCTGAGAGAGTTAGCCCAGCCATCATGTCTTTGATGATGCTTTCTGTCACGTTAATTCTATTTTTTTAAGACTTTTTTTATGTGGACCTTTTTTTTAAAGTCTTTATTGAATTTGTTACAATATTGCTTCTGTTTTATGTTTTGGTTTTTTGGCCATGAGGCATGTGGGATATTAGCTCCCCAACCAGGGATCGAACCTGCACCCCCTGCACTGGAAGGTGAAGTCCCAACCACTGGACTGCCAGGGACGTCCCTGTCATGTTAATTCTAATTTTTAAAGACTCTAATGGGGATTTAATTTATGTAACATTTGTCTTTTTCACCTCAGTTTTTTTCTTGAGTTCTGCCAGCTCACTTTACATCCACTTATGTTGTTTTATAATTTCTTCTTGTGCTCTATCTGAAAAGGATTATACTTTCAATAATATTTTCAGTATTATAGAGAAGTATTTGTCTAAACTTTTTGACTATTTTCTTGGGCAATTTATGTTATATATTCCCTTGATGTACCTTTTGATGAACAACTTTTTCCCTCCATGTTTGCAGTTATTTCATTTTTATGGTATAATAGGTCACAGCCTAGTTCCTCTGTGTAACTATCCATGTGTTGACTTGGAGCAGAGGGGAAAGATAATGAACTCTGGACCCTGCCTGTTGTCTGAAGCCTCTCTCTGTTGCTACTTGTGGGATGTCTCTATCCTGAGAGATGTCTGAGGGATGTCTCTATCCTGTTTGATTTTCAAAAGGGAACTTCCCTTTTGAAAGGGAAGGTCTCTGCACTTGGTCTGGCATTTCTTGCCTTCTGTCCTCCTCCACCTTTCTTTATATGCAGCACTTTCCTCAAACCAGGAACCTTGGTCCAGGCATGGGCCAAGCATGTCTGTCCCTCCACCACTCCATCAATGCATGATGTCAAACTGAGTCCACAGGGACTTCACCTGCCCATGGCCTAGAGGATGTTGTCATAAGCAATGGGTTGTTGAATGTGCCTTTTAACTCTGGGTCACTTACTCTTGGGGAAATATGTTTCCTGCTCAGGGTCCAAGGAGATGGTTACCAGCTCTGGGCACCCTCCAATAATCTGCATTTCACAGGTTTTGGAAAATATGCCTTATGTTCTACCATTTGGGTTTGTGAATTTTCCTTGTTTTTAGGAAAGTGAAAAGTTGTTTCATTTCATTTTTTGTTGGCTAGGATACATTTTGAGTGACAGTAATACAGAAAAACATCTTAACCAACTTTGTTTAACCAGAAGCCTGACTTGAGTCTTGTATAGAAAAAGGATTTCCAGTTTCAAAGGGTATCTGTGCATCTCAGATCCGTTTTCCTAGCCTCATAACCTCAGTTTCTCAGGATAAACCTCAGGATATTATTATTATCCTCACAACAATTCCATGAGGGAGCTATCACTGTCTTCACGTTACAGGTGTGAAAACTGAGACAGCGGTTAAATGGCTTTCCCAAGCTTTCACAGTAAACCAGTGGCAAAACTAACTTTTCAAAACCCAAACCTATGCTCGACCATATTCCCAAAGCTGGAAAGATAATCTGTAGAGCGCTCTTCACTAAACACTTTCAGGTTCACTAGAACTTTGAATCAAAATGTATCCATTTTAGAGATGAAAAAAAAAGCTGAGTCCTGTAAGGCCACATGGCTAGTAAGTCACAGAGTCAGGACTGGAACATGAACCTATAGCAATCCAGCGCATCTGGAAAGATACAAATGGACCCGTTGATTTATGTCCCAATGCACCTGAATATGGGGACAGAGAGAGAGGAGGCAGGGAGGTGACAGGAAGGCAAGTGGATCCTACCCACCTGTGTAAGCACAGACGAGTCATTTCACCTCCCTGAGCCCCCACAGAAAGTGGCCATCAGAACCGCATCATTGATGTTAAGTGAACAAAAAACCCTGCAAAACAGAATCTGCTCTCTTCTCTCAGCTCCGTTTTTAAAAATGTCTATCCATCAGTGCGTGCGTCTGTAAGGTCATCTCTCTTTCTCAGATCTAACTGCTTATCTGTCTAAACATCAGGAGAGCGTAAACAAAACATATTTATGTGTCTTTTTCTGGGTGGCAAGGATACAGGTGATTTTAATTTTCTTGGTGTATTTCTCCATTTTCAAACTTTCCTGTAAAGAAAAAAATGTGTTATTTCTATTACCAAGGGAAAACACAAGTCTTACAAAAATATTGATCTTGTCGGGTTGTTGCAGGATGCCTGAGACAATGAGGGAGCGTGATGGAGCCAGGGTTCTGCAACCCCACAGATGTGAGTTCGTTTCCCTGTCCCTGGCCTCTGATCGCCGGCAGGCTTCCTGCTGTCTCTGGACCTCCTCTTGCTCGTAAGTTGAATGGGGACAATATTGATTCTTGGGTCGGCAGGAGGGTTTAATGGGGTTGCCTATTTAAATGTCTCCCACGGGGTCAGGTACACGGGAGTCACTCCCCCAATGTCAGTTCCTTTGCCTTCACCGAAAACTCCAGCTGTATCGTCTGCAAGCCTTTGAGACGTACAGGCCAAAACTGCAGCCAAGGAGAACTCCTGAACGACACTGTTTATTTATACAGCGAGAAGATTGAAATCATTACGCTTTGACTGGCAGGAGCTATTTATAGGCCTTGTTCCCAGCGAGCTGTTGGGATCAGGGCTCTCCCCAGCAAATTTACCAACTCCCGGGCTTGGCCGTAAGCTCCATGGATGTCTGTGTGGGCCTCTGCTTCCCAACCACGTGAAAGCGGAATCCCTTCCCTGTCCTATTAAGTGAAAATCATTGCCTACAGTAAACAAAGAAGGAGAGGGAAGGGGCCAGAGAAAACCCTCCCAAAATGATGGGGTGGAGCTTGGCGGCGGGAGCAAACGCCAGCACCCCTCCGCGCAGCTCAACGTGCTGAGTCTAAGAAGGACTAATTATGGATTTCATCACAAGTCCTGGATCTGCCAGAGGCTCATCTCTCTGTGAGTCCTTGGACATCACTCCAAATGCTGATGGAGCACAGATTCTGGACAAAGCACCGGGGTGTGTATTGTGGGTGTGAACGGACAAGATCTGGATAAAGCCTGGGAAAGGACATGCCAGGTAGGGAAATCAGCAAGGGCAAAGGCGGAGGGGCGGGAACAGTGAGTGGCTCTACTGGATGGAGCATGGGACAAGAAAGAACCAGCTCGAGGAGCTTAAATAAAATCCACCAGAAATGCTGGCACCTAGTAGATGCCCCATAGATGCTCACTGGCCAGATATGTATATACTATGGGAAAAATTAGGATGGAAGGGGGTCTCCAGAAAGGAGAATGTTGAAGCTTTATTTTTTCCCTCGAACCTTCGGCCTTCCACAGTGTGCAGAGCTACAGGAAACCAACCTGGGTCTAGTCCTGGGGGCATGTGGGGTCCATACAAGTCCCTTCTGCCTCCAGGCCAACTGAAGACATTTTCTGAGGGCCCACATACTCTGCAAATACCTTACGCCAAGTTTTCCATCAGGGCATTGAGTAAAACCCAGACTATTTCTCTGATATATTTTTTTTTAACTTTCCTTTAAGTTCAACATGCATTTGAATTCAGGGGAAACATGGACCACATGTTTTTAATCTATCGACACTTAAATCATCAAAATGTTAGAGGCTGTTGGTTTGGAAGCCAACAGGAACACCAGAGCCTTTTTAAGACTTTCTTCTCCTTCTCTAGCAATCAGGAAGCAGCCTTCTTCCAAGAGGAAACCAAATCTCGACTCCAGAGGGGCTGCTGCATTCAGTGCCAAACTTGGCATGCTCCAAGGCCAAGCTGGCTCCAGACCTGTTGCAGTGGCCGAGGAGAAGGGGTGTGCAGGCTAAGAGGCCCCCCTCTCCTCGCCCACCCTGTGCCACCAAAGACTCGGAGGAGCAAGGGAGGAAAAGGGAAAGAAAGAACAGCCACGGGCTTGAAGGCCAAGGCCCAGCAAGCGGTGGAACCACAGGCCAACCTAGAGGAAAACGCAGATCCTGGTTCCAGACACGTGCCCTGTGTGGACCACGGGCCGCTTCATCTCTGCTTCCACTTGGGAGAGTGGAAATCGACCCCCACTGCACGGAGCCGTTCCATAAGCGGAAAAGAAAATGAAATAAGATGAAACAAGAGTAGATGCAAATATACATCAGGAAACACACATGCCAGGAACACACCTGACCGGACAGTATTCCATTCGCTTTTCCCACACTGGGGGGCCAGACCCTGCCTCTGACAATCCTGGAACCTCCATCCCACCTGCCAGCCTGTCCCATCTCTGCCTCACTGGCTGGAACAATGTCGGCAGGGATACTGCAACTCGGGCCACCAAAGGGTGAATTGATAAAGGTCGGAAGCCCCCCAGAGCCAGGACCACAGAGAGTCTATAGTGTAGTGAACAGAACTACCTTCTGATCTCAACGAGAGCTCCTCGATAAGAAATGGTCCAACAGCAGCAGCCATAACTGATAACGGTCCATCCCTGCCCACCTAAGACTTATTTTGTGGCCCATTTCCTGTCATTTCCCCAGAGCAGGGGTCTGCTTATGTGTCATGGTGACCCAGCCACCCCCTACCATCCCTGGCCTGAGAGAGCATCCCAACTTGTGCTCTCACCCATGGAAGCATGTTTGGGAGAATTGTGTTCATATTGGTGTTAGCGCTGAGGTCTAGATGAGCAGCCCTCCCAGGCCCCCACCCCCAGTCAACATCCCTGTCCCCAGCACCTACAAAAGTCTGGGAGAACCCATCCCTATTAAGTAATTTGCAGTCCGAAGAGATGGACAGTAGCACAGACCCCGGTGTCAGACAATTTAGGTTTGATTTCTGGCTCCATCACCTCTGAACTATGTGGCCCTGATCAAGTTACTGAACATCCCTGTGCTCCAAAGCCCTCTACTGCAAAATCGGATAATAATAGTCTCCACTTGATAAGACTGCTGTGAAAATTAAATTAGTTTACTCAAAGCACCAAGAACAATTTCCAGCCTAGAGTGACCCTGTGTGTGCTTGCTAGCCTCACTGTTAGTATTATTGGCTCAGAGTGACAAAATCTGTGGGCACAAAAAAAGCCCATGGCACCGAGGAAGCTCTCAACAAACATTAGTTGTCTCCCTTGCTCTCTGTTGTGTTACTCCTGCACGCCAATAGCAAACTCTGACCATCTGGGAAGCCTGAGATCATGGGATTTGAATGCTGGGGGTGGGGGGCGGTGGTGAGGTCAGATGCTCTTGTCCAGGTAGTGTCTTTGGGATATTTTGCCTCTTTTTTTTTTTTCTTTGTAATTCACCATCAACAGTTGAGTCTCCAATGCTCTGAAATCTCCTAGGAAGACGTTCCCACTTATGTCAATAGCTCATCTCCCCAGAGTTGAAGATGCAGAGAGCAAATGCCCTTAATGGTCTGGACCACCCACGACAGCGCCCTTGACCAAGCAGCCCCTCCCATCAGCTAATTGAGGCTTGGAGAGGAGGCCAAAGGATGCTGGGCGGGGTAGGGAAGGAAGAAAGGGAAGGAGATGAGGAGATAAAAGGGGAGTTGGTCCAGGAGGAGCTGCAAATCTTAATCTTTTCGTTCTGCCGTCCCATCCAGAAATGAATCATCACTATTTGATTAAAAGTTGTTTTAAGATCGTCAGAGAAAGGTTACATTAAAAACAACAGGTCTGGCAGCTAGAGGAAAGGATGAGCAAGGCCCTGTCTTGGAGATGAGAATTAAGCATCAGAGTCAACCAAAGGTATCTCGAAGGAGCTGAACATTTCCCAGCATTCAAAATCTTAAAAAAAAAAAAAAGGAAAAAGAAAAGTGTTGCAATGGCCATTGTGTCAGGGAGCCATATGTCACTCTGACAGATGGGAACAGCTCTGACCAGAGAGCAAGACGTGAAGACAGTTGGATCGGTGGATCCCGTCTTTCCTGTTGCCGTGGTGTGGATGGATGCAAGTGCGGACGGGCCAGCTCATTTGTATGGAGATGAACCATCACTATCGGCCCCCTCCTCTCACCCCCAGCTGCACAACGGATGGGCAGGTCTCAACCTCTGGCCCAAGAGCTGACGCCAAGGGAAGGGTAACTGGATGCCAGCAGTCAGCCGGAAGTAGAAGATGCAACATCAGCCGAACTTGGGTCCAACCCAACACATTTGAAGAATCCGGGGTCACGGGAGGGAGGAGTGGAGAGGGGGCTGAACCCAAGGCACAGGCACAGACCACCAGTCCTGGGAGCTTTGTGTGCTCCCTGCGGAAATGAGGACCATGACGGAGCCTGTGCTGGTTGTCAGCAGGAATGGTGATGCTTCCCCAGACCAGACCCAAAGCAGGCGCTGAAACGAATGCCTGTTCAGGCTGAATCTGAGCAGTTTCCTCCTCAGCATCCCAAAGCCCTGTTTCCCAAAGAGTCTATGGTCTCTGGTGATTTGGAAGAGAGAGAGGGACAGACAAAGAGATACAGAAGGAGATGGAGAAAGGAGAGAGAACAAAAAGAAAAGGAAAGAAGGGAGAAGGAAGAGAAGAGAAAACAAAACAAAACAAAAAGACTTTCTGTGGTTGGACAAGTTAAGAACTGGAGAGTTAGACAAAGTTAACTCCACGATGACAGCAGATCTTTTTCAGGTCCTTAAAGTGCTGGTGTGCCTTGTAAATCCCCAAGGAGGTAGCGTCTGTCTCACCCCTACCTCCTTAGCCTCCTTCCTCACACACCGTCCTTCAAGGCACACACACGATGGGTGAGACATGCCATAGAGGGGGCTGCAAGGAACCTGCTCTTGGAGGGGCTGCAGTCAGGCTGGACCACGTTGAGCTGGGTCATCCTGGGCACCTGGGCTGCGTCACTGTGAACGAGATGCCTAACTTCTCTCTATGCCTCATTTTACTCATCTGAAAAGTTGGAATGATAAAACCCAGGCCCTCAGGTGCCTCGGAGGGAAGAAAATGGGCTCATGGATGTGAAGAGCTAAGCATGGACTCGCCACTCGGAGGGTAACTTACACTGATTACACTCTTGGGCCATCATATGCCCTGGCTGCCCATGGAAGGGTACTGGCTGGTGATTAATAGGACCCTCACCTCACCAGGACCCTCACCTCATCCTTTCCAGAAAGTCCAAGGCAGGTCTGGACCAACCAGAACCTGGTCTCTCATCTTGGCTGGAAAAAGCCACTTTGCCTTTCTGAACCTGGGTTTCCTCATCTGTCAAATGGGTCTACGAGTCCCACCTCCAGGACTGGAGCTGAAAGAGGACAAGAAATGAGATCTGGTTTGTCAGCTTCAGAGAACCAAGTGGCCAGGAGGGAAATGGATGCTTTCTGGGGGGGGGTCCGGGGAACTTTCCAGGCATCTCACATCACACACACCCTCGTGCCGGGCACCTAGAAACCTTCCAAGCAGTCATTCTGAGGTCAGGCCTGGGAGGCAACTCAAGAAAGGAGAGAGTCACGGGTGAGAAGATAAATGAGATGGGAAGCTGTTTGTCTCACAAACAGGAGTGGATGTTCAATCAGTCCATCCAGACGCAAGGCCAGGATTTATGACCAAGTCCTCTCTCCCCACCCGGAAAGTCCTTCATATTTTATAATCTGGCACGTCCTTAAAGGCCTTCAGGTGGAACCAGAAACAAGTTCAGTCCTGAGTAACATGGCCACGGCTTGGATGAAGCAAGATCCACCTTCCTGAGACCATTTCGCTCCTGGGACAGCCACCCTGAGCCCTGCAGGTGACTTGAACAAGGCCCCCAAAGAGCAATGGGAAAAACAGTACAAGTTCAAAGTCAGAAAGTGCTGGCTTCACATCCAAGCCCCACGGCTTCGAACCTAAATGTCGTTTGCTCACCTTTCCAAAGGCGTCTTCAGGTTGCCGTGCAGTCAGTGTGGGAGCTTGGGTCACTTCCCCACCCTCCACACCCAGCTGGGAAGCCAGGGGCTCAAACATGGGTGCTGAGCCTCCCAGAGAAGCTCCGCGGGTCCGGTCGAAGGGCTTGGCAAACAACTTAGGCGTTTCCAGGAAAAAAAACGGAGCCCAGCTTGGGGCCATGGAAAGCACGGTCCCAATGCTGAGTCAGCCTTGAGTCAGGAGCTGAAAACATGCTTTTGCCGATTGCAGCTCTAGGCAGCCATAATTAATACAGGGCTGATGAAAACTGCATTTTTCACTCAAGAGAGGAGGGTGTTTCAGGTAATTAGACATAACCTCACGTATCGGTAACTCGCCTCTACACATGAGCTCTGGCCGCCATGTCCAGGCCCTACCTCCAAAAATAACTTACACCAACATTAACCAACAAATGTGTCTGATTTCAAAACATTACCCTTCCTCCTTAAGCATATTGAGTGTAAAATGCTAAATACACTAAGGCCCTTAATTGGTTTGTCCTGATCGGCCGACACCTCTCTGAGAGCATCTTTGTACCTGGGCCAGGCAGCCACCTTGTCTTTGAGGATGACTCTTCTCCGAGCTGACCCCAGTGCAAAGCATCCTGTGGGCTGGGATGAAGTGGGGGAGATGTATTCTGATCCATCATCCGTTCATTCATTCATTTACTCACATCGCAGCTCCTGGGGGCCCACCACGTGCCGGGCTCTGGGCCGAATAAGGAGCCGAGAGCCCAACGTAGAGGAATTTTTACACTTGATGCGGGTGTTAGAGGCCTAGGTGTGTTGCTTCCTTTACAGACGGGAACCCTAAAGCCCAGACTCGCCCAGGTGCACCCAGCCAGTGGATGGCGGAGTGAGGGAGAGCAGCTAGGTGCCCGCCTCCCAGCAAGCTCGGAGGCCTCAGGAAACCCGGCTGTGCCTGCCGCCTCTCCTGCGAGGCAAGGGCCGCCCCTCCAGCCTCCACTGGGCACACAGAGGTCACCAGGTGTGGCTCAGTGGAGGCCAGGAGCGCTCCTGCCAGGTGATTACTTGCAGAGCGAGGTCCTTCCTGCCAGGCCCCTGACTAACCACCCATCCCGCCATCCAGGCCCTGCCCGCCTGCAGGACACTCCCGGGAGAGCTTCCCCTGGTTCCCATGACTAAGGTGGCCCTCCCAGGACAGCGTTATCCTTCATTCCTTGCCGATGTCGCAATGCCCAGCCGGATGAGGCAAGAGGGACGTTTGGTGTCTACCAACACTTGCAGAGAAGCCCAGGGAAATTGCCCAAAGCCAGAGCCCCTCAGGGGCTGACTCTCAGCTCCCCTGGTCCCCACCCGTCTTTCTTCAGCACTGAAACCCCTTTTCTTGTTTTTTTAACTCTCACAACCTCTACAGAGAGATGGAAATAAAAATAGCAGTTCACACTGGCTAAGCAAAACACGAGGCCCTTAGCACGAGCATCTGGGGGACGGGGGACAGGGGGTGCTGTCAGCGCAGTTTTGCACATTTTGCTCCAAGGATCAGAGACTTTAAGGAATTTCCAAGGTCATCCAAGGAGTGCAGGCAGATCTGGGTCTGGAAACAAAAGGTCTCTGTAATCATGACAATAATAATAGCAGCTAACAGTGGGAGATGACTCTCTGCTCAGCCCCTGTGGGTGTTGCTCCTTAATCCTCCCAGGCCGCACAGGAGTGAGGAACCCTGTTCACACCCAGGCCATGCAAAGCTCCAGCACAATCGTCTGCCTGCTGGACGGTATTACCCGCTGGGTCCCGAGTCCCTGTGTGCCTACGGGCAAGTCGCTTCCCCTCTCTGGGCTTCAAGTTTCCTTCAGTGCAATGGGACATGGATGCCTCCCTCACAGTAAAGGGAACAAGAGCACATGGTCAGGACGATGTTCTCTTCTCTTTTTGTCTCCGCCTCCAAGCCCACATCTTGCTGCAAACCCACATACTCTCAAAGCTCGGATGAATCCCATCAGCTCTGGAGACCCCAGGAAGAGCAGCCCAGTCGTAGAGAACTGTGCCTCTCATACTAAGGAAGTGATGCTCTCTTGTTAGCAAAGGGAGCCATGAAGGATTTTTGGCCAGTGTACTGACCAAAACTGGCTTTAGAAAGATACACTTCGCAGTGATTTGAGCAAAAGATTTGACCCAGGAGAGACCTGGAGAGACGAGGAGGGGAGTGCGGGATTCCAGGTAAGAGGTGAAAACAGCGCAGAAGCCATGGGTGGAAAATTAACTGTGGACATAAATCCAAAGGACAGCGTGTAGGGCCGTTACGGGGGGGACAAAATTGCCCCCAGCTGAAAACCAGTGTCATCTATAAAGGGACACTTTCAAATTCAAGCCCTCAAGTTTCTCACCTAACACTCATAAGATTTTTAAGCAATAACAGTAATAACAGTGAGGGCTTTGCACTCAGGCCCCAGGACAAAGCTGCCTCACGGCTCCCCGGCCACGAGGCCATAGGTAAGTGGCTGCAAATGTTGCCTGCTACAGGGTGCTCGTGTCTGTAGGATGGAAGTGGGGGGCGGTGGTGGAAGACCCCCCAGGGACAAGGCTCCCACCTGCACAGCCAGTCAGGAAGCTACACGGCCTTCCCAGGAGGGTCTGGGCCATTGGGCCGCTACCAGTTTCTGGCCGGAGTCCCCGTGACACAGCTGGCAGGGATGTTAGCGCTTATAAAAGAGGGTGGATCCAGGTGAAGCAAGAGCTGGGACCTGCCTGAGAGGCTGAGAGCGGCCCTGAGCCCTGTCTGGCTGACGAGCAGCTCTCACTTTCTAGAAATCTCTGCCTCTCCCGAGACAATCGCACCTCGAGCGTTCACAGGACGCAGGGCCCTCGGTATTTCCTGGTTCTCCTTGTCTGGAGGCAGCCGGCGTGGAGTGACCTTCCAGGCGATTCCGTGGAACCCAGCCAGCTCTGTGAGGCCTCAGGAGGGCGGCCACCCCAGGCCGCTGCAGCCCTTCTTGGGAAATTGCTTCTCCGAGTCCATCTCGTCCGCCACGGGCAGGTATTTATCAGGTGGATGTGGGCGGGAAGGAGCCAGCTGGCTAAAGGGTCAGTCAGAGGATGACAACACTGGGAGACGCTTGAGAAGTCCTCGTCCACTTGGCTCCAGCCCAGCGAGGGCGAGGGACCCGGAGACAGGCGGACGGCTCGTGTCCTGCCTGCTGACAGAGACCAAGAGGCAGCAGAGCCCAGAGAGGCAGAGCTGGTCTCCTGAGAGCTCAGCCAGTAAGGGGCTGCACTCAGCTCTCCCCGACTTCAAAGCTGGTTCCAGAAGCCGGGACCCCCTTCCAGCTGGCGTCACCGAGGGGCTCGGTTTGGGGCCATCCCCCTGAGCTCACGTGGAGCCCTCAGTGAAAGCCCTTTGAGCTAAAAGCCCAACCACGTAATCCCACCTGGCATTTGAACCAACTGCCACTGGGCGACGCACGTGGGAAACCGGCCATCGGGGAGCGCGGCCGATGGATCCGGTCAGGACGGGAGAACACATTATCGTCATTAAAAATCATTAGGATGGTTGGACTCTGAGGTCAGATGGGCAAGATAAACACACTTGGAGGAACTAGCTCTCCCTTTTCTCGCAGCTGCTTGCACTCATCCCCGCCCGGCACCCAGACGGCCAGACTCCCCCAGGAACCTGCCGCAGGACTCCGGGCAGTGCCCTGCTCTGCTGCAGTGCTAAGCAACTTCCTGAAAAGCATGTCAGGGACTCGGTTAGTCTTCCGTGGTCGTTTGCAAATGGGCAGGATAAAAAGACACCCCGCCCCCCAAAGAAGTGTCCTTGGATCAGTTTCCTCCGAGAGGTCCTCGAGCTCACCTGTCCCACCCATTACATGCAGAGGCAGAAAGAGTGATGCAGTCCTGCGCGGAGCAAATCACTCCGGGTTGTATCTGCTCGTCCGCTATCCCCACAAGAGAGCAGCAGGCCCTAAAGGGCAGGGACCGCCTCTTCGTACCAAGGCTGCTGCCACGGGCTCCACATGCACCAGGCATTTTACATGCATTATCTTTAATGCTCACCAACCACCCTACAAGGGAAATATTATTATCCTGATTATCCAAATGAGGAAACCGAGGGCTACGGAGTTAAAATGACTCACTGGAGGTCACGGTTAGTAAATTGCGGGGACCCATCCGAGCTGAGTTTGCCCCTTCCCACAGCCCCAAGCTCCCTCCCTCCTCTTTTCGGCATCCCTGGGATCAGCACCAGACCTCGCACATAGTAGGTGCCGATTACTTGTTTGCAGAATAAGTGAATGAGCGAGTAATGAGTAAAATAAATTTGAAAACTTCATTTACTTAATTGGCATATCTTCCAAGATGAGTACATCAGTGCGGCTGTGAGGAAGAAAACAGACTGTTGATTAAATAGTCTCCTGGATTTTTGAACTCAGTGAAAACAATCTCTAAATAATTTTGTGACTTTTGGCCTCTTCTTAGCACAACAAAAACATTTTAATTAAAGCTTATTTCTAAGCCAGCTTTTCTTTCTCAAGAGATGGGGAGCGTTTAATGTTCACTGAGCATCTACTATGGATACATACACCACTGTCAGCACACTCACTCTCCCCAGCAACCCTGCAAATGGGTATTGTTACCAGGTTCCAGAGGAGGAGACAGAGGTTCAGAGTGGTTACGTGGCTTGCCTGGGGACACACAGCTGGGTGAAGACAGGAAGGTCCAAGACCTGGACTGTGGGAGACCACACGCTGCCTCCAAACAGCTTTTAGCCGCAACCAAGCTTCCCCTCTTAACACGGCGATCTGCAAGCCAGCCTTTTTCCAGAATCATCCTTCATCCAACAGGCCTTCTAAATATGTGCTCCTAGGGAATCAGAGACGCAGAGACACCCAAAACAAATGAATAAAGAGAAAGAACCCAAAAGTCGAAAAAGAAGCTGCTTGTTTCCAGCACTCATTAACGTTTAGTGTCATTTAAAAAAAAAAACAACAAGATCGTCTCTTGTGGTTTGAGTATTGACTATGGAACGGCAGGTGGGGGGATGGGGAGGAGACCTCAACCTTTTCAGTATTAGGGCCACAATATCCAGCCTTGTCTCTCCCAGCAAATGAGACTCCCCCCAGGAAATGTTTCCAGTGCCGGGAGGGGCTCCAGTCAGTCAGTTCTGGCAGAAGGGGCTGTGCACACAGGCGCAACCCTCCCACACGCCCCCATCCAGGGTTTCCCTACCCCACCCCTGCCCCCAGCCCGGCGGCCAGCCGGGGGCCCGTCGGGGGCATCCTTGGCAAGCGGCCATCCCAGCGGCAGCTGGAACCTGGCTACTCTCCACGTGGGCAGTAAGTCACGGAGCAGTGGATCCCTCACCCGGGAACCAGGCAGAAAATCCCCTGTGTCTTGTCACCTTCCCACCCTGGCTGCCAGGAGCCCGCCCAGTCTTGGAGATGCTGAATAGGCCGTTTGTGGTGAGATCAAAGGGCCACCTGCGGGAAGCGCCACACTGCCTGGAACAGGCCCAGGCTGCGTCCTGCCCCAGCACCCGCCTCCCACCTGCCAGACCCGGGATCCTCCAAACAGCCCACCTTGGCCAGGCATCTCTCTGCCCCCGCCTCCTCCTGACGGTTCCCTTTCTAATCACCCTCCCCACACGCCGGGCTCTCGCAGGCCTCCCTGCCTCACGTGTGCTGTTCTGTTTGCTCCCCTTCCTTTGCTTTCTGCAGCCAGAGGGCTCAGGCACCAAGTCAGGCAGAGTTCCTTCCCCGGCTCCTCAGGGGGGTTCAGGGCTCGCAGAGGGCAGAGCGAGCTCCATCATTGCCGCCTGGTTCCCCACCAGGCTGCCCTGGGCGGGGAGCTCCCCGGCAGTCTGCACTGGCCACGGGGCTGCGTGGAGACCTGGAGGTCCAGGCACAGGCCTTGTGCGCTTGCATCCAACTCTAGCGGACTGAACGGGAAGGCAGGGGACACCTCCACCTCGTTCTCAGAGAGAGAGACTCAGTAAAGAATGGATGAATGCGCACTGCTCAGAGACACGTCTGGAAACAAGCTTAGATGGAACATTTAACAGCAAACCCCATGTGGACCCAGCCCTGCTGCAGCCCTGTCTTAGCCACATCGTCTCTCACTAGGACCGTTGCCCACCGGACAGCTTCTGCTCCTGTGCCTCCAGTAAGTCCATGCCAAAACCACTGTCATCTTTCGAAAAGGCCAATCAGATCACGTGACACATCCCCGCCAGAAACAAGCTCTTGGCCCTCGCCAGTGCTCTGAAGGTACAGACAGAATCTTCACCCCAGCACACAAGCCTTGAAGCCAGGCTCCCAGGTTCCCATCTTTTGGACATGGAGGCATTTGGCTTTTCCTACCTCTTTACCATTTTCTTCTTCCTCAGTTTTCCCCAGAGTCCCCCCAAGATGTCATTGAGCCTCTGGCACAGTGAGAAGGTCATTTTTACCAGAGCCCCCAGCTCTTAACTGGCAATACTTTGATAATTGCCTGGCTCCCTCACTCGAATGTAAGCTCCGTGGGGCAGGACTTTGTCTTGTCCACAGTGCTGGGCACACACACGGCTGTTTAATGCGCACATGTGTGTGAACAGCCTCCACCTTGTCGACCGTCTCTGTAGAGGCGACCCTGGGAGATGCGAGATGGCTTTAATGCTCTTGATCAGCTCCTGATCTGCCTGCTTCTTTCCCCTGTGATCTCCTGGGGGCAGAGAGCATGATCCGTTCCCCTGTCCCGCCCCCAGCCCCGAGCTGTGCTCCCTGCACCTGTACTTTGAACAAATGAAGAAGCAGCAGCTACTGTGTCAGAGGAGCCCACAGTCCCGACATGCCATTCCTGTGCACTGCCCAGAACCCCCAACCGCTGGGGCCAGTCTGAGGCCTGGCGACCTGCCGCTCTGCCCCATTGGATTTTCCACTGGTCCTGCCCCAGCCCTCCTGTCCCACCTTATCTGAAAGCGAAAATCTCGACTGAGTTGAAAGTGAATTGTGGCCAGTTGGGTCGTGAAGGGATGGAGACCTACTCTCCTACGTGGAAGAGTGTTTGTTTGCCTCTTGGTAGAGAGGATATTCCGATTGGTCATTTTTTTGCTCCACCCCATCTCTGGACGGAACTCCAGCCCCCGGCCCCACCCTGCAAGACAGAGAAGAATGGCTTTAGGGGTGAGATGTCACCTTTCAAATCCCATCTCAAAGGCCACCTGATCCTGGAGGTCCTTCTGGGTCCCCTGGGGAAAACCGCTGAGGGCTCTGGGCTCCCCCAGTGCCTCTCTTACTCCTGCCCCGTCACGTGTGACCCTGTGCTTTTACAGCCTGATGGCCCTGTACCCATGAGTGTTCCTTCAGGAGGGGACTAAGATCTCTTCCTTTATATGTCCATCTGTTCCTTTAACCAACTAGGCCTTTATTCTCTGCCCCATCCTGGGCTGGGCACCGGGCACACAGAGTTGAGTTAAATGTGTGCCCTCCAGCGGCTGACGATCTAGTGCAGGTCGGACAATCACCCCTCACCACGCAGCATCATCGGAGCTCTAAGGGTGCCAGCACCGGGCTCTGATAGCAGAGAAAGCCCCTGACCAGCCCAGAAGGACACGCAGGTTGGGAAATAATTCTTAGAGGAAGTAACATCTGAGTGGGGTTTTCAAGGATGCATAAGAGTCTGTGCAGCCCTGGACAGCCCCATCACATGAGAAGCCCATAAAGCATGCTAAGAAATTTCTTCTTTTTCTTGTTTACCTTTCCAAGGTACCAACGAAGGGTTAGGCCAATGTGTGAGACATAGAAGGTGTTGAGAAAGCAGATGTGTGCTGTCCATTCAGTTGGATTTCTCCCTGCTGCCTCCTAACCCCCATGAGATTAGAAGCTTCTGGATGCCAAGGTCCAGATACTTGTGTATATTTGTGTGCAACCCCAGAGCAATGAACACAGTCGTGACACTTCATAGACACTCACTCAATATTTGCTTTGACCAACAATTGCACGGTGCATTGGGTTTGGCCAAGCACCTGTGACACTGGGTAACTTTTACCTGCCCCAAGCCCGCCAACGTGCCAGGCACTCTGTATGTGCTATTCACCTGACGTCATTTGTCACCAGTAACAACGCAACAAGATTGACATGCCACCTCTATTTTGCAGGAGAAGAAACTAAGGGTCAGGGCAACTGGCCGGTCTATCTGACTGTGTGGCTCTAAACTTCCACATCGGCTCCCATTTCACAGGTTAGACAAACTGAGCTCACCTCCCTTGCCCAGGTAGAGAACAGTGAATTCAGAAAAAATCCCCGAAGCATGACTTGTTTGACTTGGCAGAGTTTCCAGCTCAAGAGAGTTGGGTACACACGCATTTCATCACTTGCGATCCTTTCATGGCGAATCCTCCAGGGACCCAGCAGCTTACCAGCTCCTCCTTCAGCCCGACTCCACCAGCCAGCCCTGCTCCAGCCGTTCGGGCTTGCTGAGGCCAAGCGGACTCAGTCAGCCTCTGTCTGCCAAGGTCCTGGCCACCAGGGAGGGCCTGGCACCCCTCTCGCCCACCCCCTGTGCAGCCCTGACTTGGGGAAGACAACCTCCCAGCGAACTGCCTGAAGCCCAAGAGATGAGATTAAAGGCATCCATGTCGGCCCCCACCCCACCTGGATCTACGAGGCCACAGGGCTGAGGCTTGGCCTTGTCACAGTCCTGTCACCTATGTCTCAGTTTCCACACCAATGGAAGGGAGAAACCACACGGACCTTCCTGGACATTGGGAGGATGAAGGGAAATAACAGCAGCATCGACCAGCCCAGCTGCATCAGAGACTCCTGAGGGCACCTTAAAATGCAGGTTCCAAGGCTGGTCCTGCCATCTGATCCTGGAGCCCAGGGAGCTGCATATCTAATGGACTCTGCAGATGATCCTGGTGGGAAGTCAGGTGGGGTATGCAGTGAGTTCATCTCATCTACAGAGAGACCGTCTCACTGTAGGAGACCCCGACACCCCCAATACCCATAGGACCCGGGAAATGTCGTTAGTCCCTCCAACTCCAGCCAGCCTTAAGCCTCTCTCTGATGGTATCGCCTGTCTAGGGACCAGGGCATCTGCCCTCCCTCCCCTCCCCACTATCCCATCCGTTTTCTCTCCGACTAGAACCTCGGACCCTCTCCCTCCGTTCCCCTCTCCTCCATCTCTGTAGTTGCCACTGGGACCAAACTCTATTCACTCCTCACTTGACCAACACTGTAACCCCTAAAGCCTCCCCGGCCTCCAGCCTCCCCCAGTCCATCCATCCTGCCACGTTCCTCCTCCCCATCCATGGCCCTCCTCCCATCACCCCTTTCGGTGGACGCTAACAAGCTGTAAAATCAGACTCTTTCACCAGCAAGGAATTGAGTCAGACTTCCCAACTCACCTGTCCCTCCTGGGCTACCACCACCCAGGGCTCCCATCAAACCCACACCCCTGTTCCTCTTCCCTGCACCCCCTACTTCCAACCTGCGTGCTTTCTCCTCTCCAGCCTCACTCCTCCTCCTGGACCTCTACCCGCTGCCACCAGCTCCACCAGTCCCAGTTCTAGCCCCCCACCAAGGCCATCGCAAAGGTCACACCGTCTACAGAACTGCCCCTGGGTCACTTACAAGCGTTGGGTGCCCTCGCCGCCCCGGTCCCCTCAGAGAGCCACACTCCGTCCCTGTGGTCTTCTTCCTCTCCCCACCCGCCTTCCAGCATCCTCCTCTGGGCCCAGGAAGCTGCTCTGCAAACTAATAGCCCTGGGTCCCCAGCTCCCTCCCTCAGGCTCAGACAGGCTGCTCCACCCCCACCTCCCCGGGTCTCCCTCCTTCCCTCCCTCCCCACCTCCAGCCCAGGGCACTGGGCACTGCAGTATCTCTTAGAATCTCCCTTCTCCCTGCTCACCCCTTTGCAGATGGCACATCTGCTCAATTCTCCCCAGATGACCCAGTTCGAGGGTGCCATTTCCTGCCAGGGCCTGACCAATACACATCCTGGACCAAAAACAGCCACGTTCAAATGGCCGCGTCAGCTGGGCCCTCCAAAACCACCTGCTTCCTCGGGTAGATCATGCCATTTCTCCATCCAGATCCTGGGGCACCGCTATCTCCCTTTCTAGATCCCCAGGATGTCCAGTGGTGAGCTCAGCTTCCGGGGAGGAGAGAAGCTCCCTTGTCTGGAAACAGGAAGGCAGGGCTGGCCCTGGGCTGTTGGAACATTGGAGCCCATGCCCAAGAGAGGACAGGGATGTGTGAGTTTCCCAATTAATGCTCACTTCTAGAGGATGCTTCTGCAGACCCCTGAGTGGGAGAAAGGATGGGGGGAAATGGAAGAGTGGGAAGACAGAGGTAAAAAGTCCCTGATATTTCGCCAGATCCCCATGGGCAAACAGACACCTGAGGGGCTGGATTGGGCGCACCCCACCCACTCAGCATCTCAGAGAGAGAATGGGTGAATAAATGACTTGAAATTCCTACCAACTCAAGGCTCACAGGTATATGATCTAATAATAATCAGATTCTAGAAAGATTGCAAGTTTGATTCTACTCCGATCCTTGGAATGGCCCAGAAGAAATTTGACAGGAGCATGTCATAACCACCCAAATCTCCTTCTTGGTTTCCCAGCCACCGTGCACTCTGAAGACGCTTGCTCCAAACTCAAACCCCACGAAGATCAAAAGATCCCTGAATTCAGGTTCCAAAGAGGCACAGACGTTATTGCGACATCCCGACCCATCTCGGACATAAACTCCATTAAAGTTCCATGAAACAGTAAGTACATGTTTGAATTAATACCAATGTTTATTGGGGTTTAACAAACATCCATACCAGCATGCATCTCCGAGCTTTATCTACATGTCTCTTATAGAGTTATTAAAACCCCCAAATATAATTTTAATCATCAGCAGGATTGTAATTAACACACGATAATGATTCCCGTTCAATCGGACTCCTCAGATTCAGAAAGTAATTACTCATTCATGACGCTTAATTTGCAGTGTTACCACAGATTTGTATCTCCTGAAGCCACAGGAAGTTAGATCATAGTATTTCTTGTTAGAACTTAGAGAGCAAGTTCGCTTCAGAGGGAGGATGGAGACCGGGTCCAAGAGAGGCGGGAAGAGATAGGAACAGCTGGGAACCAGTTGGGGGGCCTCCAAAGAAGGAAGATGCGTGTGGTCCCTGGAGTGAGAGCACCTCCCTGCTCTCGCCAGCACGTCGGCTTTCTGCAGCGTGGCCTGGTACACCCCCCTACACCGTGCCTGGGAGTCCCCAGGGTTGAACCCTTCCAGGGATGGAAAGCTCATTACCACAGAAAGAAAGGTGCCCCGTGTAACCTTGGAAAGTCACCTCTTCTCACCCCATCCCGGCAATCAGAGACTAGCCTCTTAATTTAAATATTCCATCTCCATCAGCAAGAACAAGATTATTTTAAATAGGTGTCATTCCACCAAATCTTTTCTACCTGCACAAAAATCACCCCCTTACCGAGTGCTTAGGGCCAAGGTCCAGCAGGGCACCTTGCCTGCTTCTGGGCAGTGGATCTCACCTGGGGATGATTTTTGGCCCCCAGCACATTTGGCTGAGTCAGGACATTTCGGGTTATTAAGACTCAAGGTTACCACTTGTACCTACTGGGTAAAAGGTGGCAATAATGACATTCTACAAGCAACATTGTAGAATGTTGCTTGTAGACAGCAATACAACATTGGGACAGCAATACAATATTCTACAAGGCACAGGACAACCCCGTGTCTCCCAACAGACTCATCCAGAATATCAATCATGTTGAGGTGGAAAAAACTTGTTCTAGATCTAAATCTGGCCCCAACTCATTAAAAAATAAAACAGGAATGGCAGATAGTGTTCACATGTGGTCTAATTTGATCTTAACCTCATTAGTATCCCCATCCTACAGATGAGGAAACTGAGGCCCCTGATGGTTAAATAACTTGTCTGCAGTTACACAGGAAGTGGCAGAGCTGAGCTGATCCATGATCCATCTGCCTCCCAAGATCTTCGTAAGACACAACACCTCATCCCGGGGAGCAAGTTGCTGAAGGCATGTCAGAGACCAAGGCCTTCTCTCAGAGGTAGAACTTCCAGCCTGGTGCATACTTCCAATTCATGCAAATCCAAGCAGGTTACATTATACACAGAAAACTCAGGTCACTGTGGGTCAAAAATTCCCTTGAGATTTGCCATGTTGAACCCTCTTGCAATGGAAACTGGTTTTCCCCCTAGTTTTGACGCCCAAACAGGACAAACCCTGTGTTCAGCAAGCTTTCATTGTTTAGAAATTTACACTGAACATCCATGGAAAGGCCATCTCCTGGAGGCTCTCAGGAAGTGGACAAACCTTGTGAATTCAAGTAGGTGAATTCAGCTATGAGGCACAAAAAAATTCCTTATTCTTTCTCTTTGAGCGTTGATCCAAAACCAGGTGCCTTGGGGAATACATTTGTCTTCTATTCATCACAGTTTTGAAGAGCCCCTAAAAAAAAAAATGAACACACTCATTAAGAACTGATTACCATTTTCATTCATTGAAAGATATCCTCCAACAGACCCACAGGGTCACGCAGGAAGGGAAGGGGGCTTTGATGTGCTTAGTTGAGCTCATACGTATTGCAGGAGGGGACTCCGAGACACACAGAGAAAGGATTCACTCCAGGGGCTCTGTGGAGCCGTGCCACAACAGACCTCCAACTCCCAAGACAGTGCTTTTTTGCATTCTGGAGCAAGGCTACTCTCATCTGAATACACCTTAATGTATCCTTATCAGAATCTGTTGTGGCCCAAAGCACTAAATATAACGGCCAGTTAGTGTCTCCAGCTGAAGGGAAAGAGGGGAGATGGAGGCAAGTGTTGAGCAGGCCCCTTTTCACAGTAAGTTCAAGGATATCTTGTAGAAAAATGATGCTAAAAAGGACCTCAGAGGGCATCCAGTCACACTCCCACCCACTTACCCTGCAGGTGGAAAGACTGAGATCAAGAAGCATAAAGCTCCTTGAGCAGATACGTTGTCATGGTCAAATACCAGGTGCCCTCAAAACTAGCTAACCACCCTCCTGATTAAGGAAATATTCATGAAGATAGATGCAAAGGAGGCAATAGAGAGAGAAAGGGAAGAACAGAATTGATACACAGAAAACCAGATCAGTGCAGTGGAGCATTGGCTGGAGAAATCCTGCCACCACCCAGGAAAAAGGACCAATAGCCAGCATGATGAGCAAACTGATGATATAAGGCAAGAAAACTCTATCGTAGTGACACAACATCTACCAAACAGGAATTCCAGAGAGTCCAGTTCAGACAGGAAGTCAGCACTGACTTAAGGACTAACAGAAAAACAATTTCCCTGAGATGAAGAAAATCTCTCTTTGTGCTGAGGTTTCATGTTTTAAGTACTAGACAAAATTAAGGTGCCTAATGCCTTAGTGATTTTTTTTTTAATCTAAAGGATGCAAAGAAAATATTCCACGCTAGGGTAAAAAAATGATTCAGCATCAGACCTTTCCTCCACATTCCCAAATGACAGAACCCAGTGGAGCCTTCTCCATGGAACAGGAGAAACAGTGACCCAATAATCTATCCCTGCCAAGAAGCTGCTCATTGATGAAGCTAAGGAAAGGAATTTTCAAAAGGCAAGGACTTTGAAAGTATATCCTTCACTTGCCCTTGAGGAATTAAATAGTGACCTTAAAAGAAGTTCTCTAGACAAGTAAAAACTCTATCAAAATACACAAAAACCAAAAAGAGAATTGATGTTAAGATATATAATATACATTTAACCTTGCTAATAAACAAGGGAATGTAAGTTAAAATAAATGAGGCATCGTGTTTGCCTATTGATATGTTAATTATTTGTTTGATTTAGGTTCATAGTTGCTTATCTGACATTCCTGAAGTCAGATGTGTCTGTAAACTTAGAAATTTTCAGATTCTAGAAAGGAATGTTGGTGCACATGGGGAACATTGGCAACCATCCCACTAGAGTCTGAATGTTGGTGTCACACAGAGCACCCTAGTCCCCTCCTCCATGTGAGGACACAGTGAGAAGTCCACATCTGGTAAGATGGCCTTCACGCAACCCTGCTGGCACCCTGATCTCAGACTTCCAGCCTCAAGAACTGTAAAAATAAGCATTTGTTGTTTTTAGTTCACCCAGTCTGTGTTATTTGTTATAGCAGCCCGAATGGACTAAAACACCCCCCTCACCCTGAAATATGTGAAGTAGCACCCCTAAATCCAACACCAAGATATTTCTAAGGCAAAACATGAATATTCACACTACATGAGATAAAATAGAGGCAATAAATATCTCCATGTCAATTGAGGTCAGATTCATCCACCAAATAAATGATAAAACAATTTTCATTTTCAGAAAATTTTGGATCTCAGAATTCCAGATAAAGACTTGAAACCTGTAAATTATACCTAGGATTGATAAGGTAGCTGGAAAAAGATGCTTTCTTGCTTCATGAATGGAAGTTTATATTCACAAAACCTTTTCTGGATTTTAATTTGGAATGTTTCAAAGCCTAAAAAATTAAATAAATGTTCTTTGTTCTAGAAATCTGCTGCTAGATATTGATCCTAAGGAAATCATCAGAAATGGGTACCAAGTCTCCACTTTAGGAAGTTCAACCTAGAATTGTTTAAGATGTCCAAAAACAGAGATGGTTAGATAAATCATGGCACACCTTAAAAAGGAAAACTTGATAGGCATTAAAAACGACATGATGCAAGAATGTTCAATTATGTAGAAAGCTGATGACAGAATAATAAGTGAAAAAAATTACAAATCAATTGATTCTGTATAATGCGATTTTATTAAAAAAAAAAGAAAGATTGTACTTCCCTGGTGGCACAGTGGTTAAAAATCCGCCTGCCAACGCAGGGGACACAGTTTCAATCCCTGGTCTGGGAAGATCCCACATGCTGTGGAGCAACTAAGCCTGTGCGCCACAACTACCGAGCCCGCGTGCCACAACTACTGAAGCCCGCACGCCTAGAACCCGCGTTCTGCAACAAGAGAAACCACCTCAATGAGAAGCCCACAAACTGCATCGAAGAGCAGCCCCTGCTCACCACAAATGGAGAAAGCCCATGCAGCAACAAATACCCAAAGCAGCCAAAAAAAAAAAAAAGAGAGAGAGAAATATATGCAGAATGTGAGTACATACACAGAAAAGAAAGACTGGAAAGATGTATAACCAAAGATTGAAAATAGTGGTCATCTCTGGGGAGTGTGAGTTTTTTTTAATGATTGTGTTCTTCTTTTTGCAAATCTCTACCTTCTAAAGTTTCTATAATTAACATGTTAATTTTTATAATATAAAAATCATTATGAAAAATAAAATGCCTTTTTTTTTTACAAAGATGAAGTGATCTGATTAAGAAAATATAGGACTACATTGGCAACATGCCAGACACAGACAAGATATCCAATGTGTGCTCATACAAGGGAGGGAATTAAATAGTCTGGATGGTAGATTTATTTAATATTAGCATTGAAAGGGAAACTATCAAAACTCCATTTACAGCTGGGAGACTGAGGCCTAGAAAGGAGGAGGAAGGTGGGACTTGATCCGAGGCAGCCTGAGTCTAGAGACTCCTACAATGACCCATACCTGACTGTGTTTTTTGTGGCTTCTCCCCCTAAGTTCTATCTTCGAGAAATTGGTTGAGCTCAAGTGTGAGTACCAGAACTGTTCAAATGGTAAAATTCACCATAAAGAGGAAAAATTGATAAGAAAGCATGAGTATTGGTTGTCTAGTTTCCTTTTGCTGCCCAAATTACACATGCAAATATAGACTTTGGAACTTCATCTGAGCTGAGGAGATGTTGTCGTCTTTCCCTAGAGGACAAGGAAAGGGTCGCCTTCGAGGGCCCCATAGCCAAGAGGACAGAAATCTCCATCACAGTTTCTGCAAATCTAGTCCCTTCCACACGACATGAAAGGTAGACTTGACTTCAGTGCAACATGGAAACCCAAAACTTTGTCACTGAGGCATAAAAGATATTAATTTTGGTAGCAAAAGATATTTATTCTTCATCACTGGTTCAACAAAGTGCTGTTTTCTCAGGTTAAAAATATATGTCCTCTCCTCCTCAATCGTGTGATTCATGCTAGTGATAAATTACCATCCCTCATATACTGTCCTTTGATTACTCATTATCACCCCTGCTTCCAGGATGGAGAATCAACCCCATTGGCTCCTGCCTCAGTGAATGACTGGGCGCAGGACAGGTTCCTCTATGTTCTTGTAAAATATTCCACACAAAAGAAATCATTCTAGGGACTTCCCTGGCAGTCCCGTGGTTAAGACTCCATGCCTCCAATGAAAGGGGTGCAAGTTCAATCCCTGGTTGGGGAACTAAGATCTTACATGCCACACAGCTGAAAAATTTTTAAAAAATTTAATTAATTAAATTTAATTAATAATCATGAGATTCCTTGAAAAAAAGAAAAGAAATCACTCTAAATCCTGCCACTCCCACACATCCCCTTATAGCTCTGGGGAGAAGTGGAAAGGGAATTGTCGACAGATTTGTGGAGAATTTGAGACTGTCCTTCAGTTTGCAGAGGCAAAAACAATGTCTTTCCAGACACACAAAAGCTGAAAGAATTCATCACCAGCAGACCTGCACTAGAAGAACTGTTAGAAGTTCTTTGCACAGAAGGAAAATGATACTAAGTGAAAACCTGGATCTACACAAAAGAATGAAGAGCACCAGAAGTGGTAACTCCATGCGTGAATATAAAGGTGATTTTCTTGTTATTCAAAACTCTTTGAAAGATAACCAACTATTTGGTTGGCCAAAAAGTTCTTTCGTGTTTTTCCATAAGATGTTACAGAATAGTCGAATGAACATTTTGGCCAACCCAATACTTGAAGGAAAGGTAAAAGCAATGTACTGTGGGGTTGGTTTATAGCACATGTAGAAATAAAACATGTGACAATAACACAAGGTCAAGAGAGAGGAAATAGAAGTATACTGTTATAAGGTTCTTATACCATACATTAAATTAAAGATGCATATTAAAAACCCTAAAGAAACCACTAAAATAACTCAAGAAAAAAGTAGGCTAACAAACCAATCAATGAGACAAAATAGAATCATAATAAATATATTCAACCCAAAGGAAGGCAGAAGAGGGGGAGAAGTTCACAGAACAGATGAGACAAACAGGAAACCAATAGCAAGATGGTAGATTTAAACCATAACAATAATAGCATCAAAATTAATGATCTAAACACGACAATTAAAAGGCAGAGTTTGTCAGATTGGATAAAAAATAAATAAAACAAGACCCAACACTATACTACCTACAAAAAAAATCTCACTTTAAATATAAAAACCCTAACTCCAAACAAAAGACAGTGGGTGTGGTTACATTAATATCAGACAAAGTAGATTTCAGAGCAAAGAATAACAAAAAGATAACAAGGGGCATTTCATAGTGAAAAGGGTTAATTCATCAAAAAGATATTCCATTCCTAAATGTTTATACAGTTAGTAACAAAACCTCAAATTATATGGAGCAAAACTGTTAGAACTGCATGGAAAAACAGACAAATTCACAAGTTTAGTTGAAGATTTCAATATCCCCTTTTCAATCATTGACTGAACAAGCAGACAGAAAATCATTAATAATACTTGAACACTATCAACCAACTTGACCTAATTGACATTTGTAGAGCACTTCACCCAACAGCAGTGGAATACGTGTTCTTTTCAAGTGCTCATGAAATAATCCCCCAAATAGAGCATATTCTGGACCATAAAACAAGTCTCAATAATTCAGGTCATACAAAGTATGTTCACTGACCACGAAGGAATTAAATTGAACATCAATAACACAAAGATATCTAGAGAATCTACAAGAATTTTGGAACTAAATAACTAAATAACTCATGGGTCAAAGGAGAAATCAGAAGGAAAATTAGAAAGTAGTTTGAACTAAATGAAAATGACAATAATCAAAATTCATAGGATGTTGCTAATGTATCGTGGTAAAATGCATAGCTTTAAATGTTATATTAGAAAAGATGAAAGAAAGGTCTCAAATCAGTGATTTCTTCCACCTTAAAAAGCTAGCTAAAGAAGAATAAGCCCCAAATTAAGCAGGCAAAAAGGAAATAAAATAATCAGAAGGGAAATCAAAGAAATAGAAACCAATAAAAATCAATAGAAAAAAAATCAATAAAACCAAAACTGGTTCTTTGGCAAGATCAATAAAATTGATGAAACTCTAGCCAGACTAATTAGGGAAAATAGAGAGAAGAACCAAATTGCCAATATCATAAATAAGAGAGGTGACATCACTATAAATTCTACAGATACTAAAAGGATAATCAGGGAACATTATTAAAAATAATGTTCTCAACAATTTAGATGAAATGGACAAACTACCAACACTCACAGCAGAAGAAATAAATAACCCAAAAAGCACTTTAATTATTAAAGACATTGAAATTTTAGTTAAAAACTTTCACAAAAGAAAAGACCAGGCCAGATGGCTTCACTGGTGAATCCTACTCAAACATTGCAGGAGATAATATCAAGCTCTTCCAGAAAATAAAAGGAGGAACATTTCTAAGTGCATTCTATAAAGCCAGCACAACCCTGATATGAAAACAAGATTAAGATACTAAAGAAAACTATAGTGCAATAGCCCACACGAAAATAAATGCAAAAATTATTTTTAAAAATTTTTACATATGTAAAAGTACATCATGACCAAGTGGGTTTTCTCCTGGCAATACAAGGTTGGTTTAATTTTTGAATATCAATCAATGTAATTCATCATA
Source organism: Physeter macrocephalus (assembly GCF_002837175.3). NCBI lineage: Eukaryota > Metazoa > Chordata > Mammalia > Artiodactyla > Physeteridae > Physeter > Physeter macrocephalus. Next base: position 176,808,253 of record NC_041224.1, read on the forward strand.
TTAACAGACCAAAAAATGAAACACCATATGATCATCAATCTATATGTAAAAGCACCTGGCCAAATCAAGCATCCGGTTTTCAGCAAACTAGCAATAAAAGGGAACTTCCAGGCTTCCCTGGTGGCGCAGTGGTTGCGCGTCCGCCTGCCAATGCAGGGGAACCGGGTTCGCGCCCCGGTCTGGGAAGATCCCACATGCCGCAGAGCGGCTGGGCCCGTGAGCCATGGCCGCTGAGCCTGCGCGTCCGGAGCCTGTGCTCCGCAACGGGAGAGGCCACAACAGAGGGAGGCCCGCATACCACAAAAAAAAAAAAAAAAAAAAAGGGAACTTCCTCAATCTAATAAGGAGCATCTTCCAAAAACATATGCTAGCATCAGATTTAATGGTGAAAGACTGACTTCTTTCATCCTAAGATCAGGAACAAGTCACAGAACTTCACTCTCACCACTTCTATTCACCACTGTACTGGAAGTTCTAAGCAGTGCAAAAAGAAAAGAAAAAGAAATAAAAGGAATCCAGATGAAAAAGAAGATGTAAAATTGTTTTTATTCACAGGCATGATAGTCTACATAGGAAATTCTATGTAATATACAAAAAAAAGTGACTAGAACAAATAAGTGAGTACAGCAAGGTTGCTAGATAAAAGAATGATATTTTAAAAAACAATTATATTTCTATATACTGGCAACAATCAGATTGAAATGAAAAAAAAATTACAGTAGCATTAAAAAATAAGAAACACTGGGAGATAAGTCTAATGAAAGATGTACAAGGCCTGAGCACAGCAAACTACAAAATATTACTGAGAAAAATTAAGGTCTAAATGAATGAAGAGATTTATTGTAATCATGAACCAAAAGATTCACTCTTATTAAGATGTCAGTTCTCCTCTAATTGATCTATAGATTCAATGCAATCCCAACTAAAATCCCAGCAAGATTTCTTACAGAAATTGACAAACTGACTCTAAAATTCTTACGGAAGTGTAAAGGGCCTAGAATGGAAAAAAAAAAAACTTTTAAAAAGACGAATATAATTGGAAGATTAACACTACTTGACTTCAAGATTTTTGAAGCTGCTGTAATAAAGACAGTGTGATATTGGTGTCAAGATAGGCAAATAAATCATATTCTAGAAGTAAACCCACATAATTGAAATTGATTTTCAACAAAGATGTAAAGGTAATTCAGTGGAGGAAAGGTAGTCTTTTCAATAAGTGGTGCTAGAACAATCAAAGAATCATATGCAAAAAAAAAAAAAGAACTTCAATCCATACACCATATACAAAAATTAACTAAAAACAAATGATAAACCCAAATGTAAAACATTAAACTATAAAACCCTTAGAAGAAAATTTTTGTAATCTTCAATGAGGCAATGATTTCTTAGCTACAACACCAAAAGCACAATTGTTAAAGGAAAAAAAAAAAACATAATTGACCTCATCAAAATTAAGAACCTGTGCTCTTCAAAAGACATTGATAAGAAACTGAAAAGGCAAGACACAGAATGTGAGAAAATATCTGCAAATGGTATATCTGATAAAGAACCATCACCAGAATATATAAAGAAATTTAAAATTTCAATAATAAAAAACTAATTTTAAAATTGGAAAGATATATAAAGATATATAAAGAACTCTAAAATCTCAATAATAAAAAAAACTAATTTTAAAATAGGCAAAAATCTGAATAATTTACCAAAAAAAAAAAGTATGGCAAATAAGTATATGAAAAGATGCTCAACATAATTAGCCATTCAGGAAATGGAAGTTAAGAGCACAACGAGGGGCTTCCCTGGTGGCGCAGTGGTTGAGAGTCCGCCTGCCGATGCAGGGGACACGGGTTCGCGCCCCGGTCCGGGAGGATCCCACATGCCGCGGAGCGGCTGGGCCCGTG
>NC_041224.1:176810222-176817430 GCF_002837175.3 Physeter macrocephalus
CTGGGCCCGTGAGCCATGGCCGCTGAGCCTGCACGTCCGGAGCCTGTGCTCTGCCACGGGAGAGGCCACAACAGTGAGAGGCCCACATACCGCAAAAAAAAAAAAAAAAAGCACAACGAACTACCGACCTCTTAAGATGTCTAAAATTAAAAAGACTGACCACACCAAGTGTTGGTGAGCAACTGAAACCCGTACATTGCTGGTGGGAATGTAAAGTGGTACAATCACTTTGGAAAACAGTCTGGCAGTTTCTAAAAATCCAGCCATTCATATGACCCAGCCATTCTACTCCCAGGTATTTACCCAAGAAAAATAGAGAGAGAGATATGTTGGTACAGGGTCTCGTACATGATTGTTCATAGCAACTTTATTTGTATTAACACAAAACTGGAAACAACTGGAAACAATCCAAATGTCCATTAACAGATGAAGGGATAAATAAATCGTGGTACAGCCACACAACAGAATACTACTTGGCAATAAAAAGGAAGGAACTATTTCTACTCGTAACCACATTAATGAATCTCAAAGTAATTATGCTGAGTGAAAGAATCCAGGTGTGGAAGAGTACAAACTGTACGCTTCCATTTAAATAAAACTCTAGAAAACGCAAGCTAATCTCTAGGGACGGAAAGCAGATTGGTGGTTGCCCAAGGATGGGTCAGGGAGAGGTGCAGTGGGGAGGGGCAGGAGGGAGGGTTTACAGAGGAGCATGGAGAAACGTTTGGAGGTGATGGATATGTTTGCTACCCGGATTGTGGTAACATGGGTGTATATGTATGTCAAAACTTATCAAAACTGTACACTCTAAACCTGTGTGGTTTATCATTTGTCAACTATACCTCAATAAAGCTGTCAAAAATTATGATAGACTGTGCTTCCTGGACCCACAACCCTGGTCCTTTCACCTGAATTACTCACCTGGGTCTTACACCAGTGGGAAATACCTGATAAATGAATGTCTCCGTGTTTCTGCCAGTTACTCTACATTACAAGTTGAAAAGAGATCCTCATCACAGTCAAGCATCCTGGCAGCCGGCTCTGACATTTCACCTTGAGGTCCTGGACTTATATTACAACCATCTCCCCAAACAGCTCTAGGAGTTGCTTCAGAACCTGGGACTCAGACACAGTTGTAGCTCCAGGCTCACATCCAGCCTTTGCACTGCAGTGCTCTCTGCTCACAAAAAACAGTGCCCCTCCCTCCAACCAGGGTCAGACTTGCAGCCCTGTCAACAGTTAAGACAGCTGTGTGCAACGTTCGTACAAAAACATAGGCATGCACATTCACACATTTGTCCCAGGGAGAGGCCCTCCAATTCTCCCTTCAAGACTTCCTTTGGGCTTTGTTGCAATAATCATGCTTATTTACTTTTTTTGTTCATGCATAAGACCTAAGGCAACATCTGGTGTATGTTTGGGGTTTTTTTTTTCCAACCTGCAGTAGATTTCACTGTTGGGGAAGGAGAGATAATGAAAAAAAAAAAAAATGCTGGCCAACTAGAAAGGTGACAGTATCACTGAGCTAGAAAGGACTTCAAGATGATGATCTGGGCCAATTCACTCATTTTACAAGTGAGGAACCCAGAACCCAGGGACTAGACGGGATCTCCCTAAGGTGACCCAGTAAGTTAGTGACCAAGATGGAATATAAATCCCAAATCTTTCAACTCTCCCCTCAGGATCTTGCCTTTATGCTGCAGTTTGAGAAAGAGACAGAATAACCAGGAAAAGCAGACAGAAAAACCTGAAAAAGGACAGAGAAGTCTGGGACTATTTAGTGTCAGTGAAAAACAACAGTCCTATATGGAAGGCACCAGAGCGCTCCAGTGCGATATCAGCTGATGTCCCAACGGGAAACAGGAATTCCATAGACAAAGCTAAGTCGTATTGCATTGCCTCTGCCTGAGAGGAAATTACTTCCCATTTAAAGTGGTTAAAACAAAAGGTGGCCAGTGCCTAAATGGCTGAGGCTATCAGCTGACCACCACTTCCAAAGTGCTTCATCAGAAAATGAGTGTTGGAGCACATACTTCCTGCGTGTATGTTTATCTATAAATTAAACACAGGTATTGTTGATTGAGATGACTACAAATAACAGTGCTAGTATTTTCTCCTTGTCTTCAATGACAAGTGCCTCAATGTACCCTTTCCCCTCTGAAAACCACCAACATAGAACATTCCATCAAATGGAACAGAGTGCCCGCCTGGGGTCTGGAGACCTGGAGCCTATCGCAGCCTTGTGACGCCCCATCTCAACCAATTCTTCCCTCCATCGTGCAGACCTGCAAAGCTGAAATGCAGAGAGATGAAATCAGACTTGCCCGAGGTCCCACTGTTAAGAACTCTAGGAGGCAAAATTTGGACTTGGACCCAGATCTGACACCAGAGCTGTGTTTGTTTTGGGGGCCACGGGTTCATCCCAGGAGAGCCCCCAAGGCACGTAAGCAGGCAGCACTCTGAAAATGGAAGTTGATCTCCAAGTTTCCAAGGTAGAACAACCAGCTCCTAGAATGTCATGGCAAAAACAGTAGCGTCTAAACAACAAGATCCTACTGTATGGCACAGGGAACTAACTATATTCAATATCCTGTGATAAACCATAATGGAAAAGAATATGAAAAAGAATGTATACCTATGTAAAACTGAGTCACTTTGTTCTACAGCAGTAATTAACACAACATTGTAATTCAACTATACTTTAATAAAAAAAAAAATTTTTTTAAACATTAGCGTCTACAGCTTAGTTGGGGAGACAGACATCACTCCAAATAAATAAGCACTTAAAATTTGCAGTATGCTATGGGAGGGAAATGCATGTAATGTGAGAGGAAGGATAGGAGGAACATTTGAATTGAGAAGCCAAGGAGGTAGCGGTGCCTTCTTTGCCTGCTTTGTGGATTTCACAAGGTGATGCCTCGGATGGATGTCGACCGGAGGGAGGAAGGTTCACGGCACCCCTCCCCCATTGGCATTCTCTAACAGGGTTAAAATTCTCAACTTACTCCAAATCAAGATGCCAGCTTCACGCAGCAGTCTGTAAAGGGGCTAACAGCCAATTTATGTTGTTAGGAATTCTGCTGTGAACTTACCCAATTTGCCACCACTGTATGCATGTTTAATGTTTCCTGTTAGGAATCAACTGTGTTACTGTTCTGTCCCCGTCATTTCAAGCTCCCCTCTTCCCTCCCTTCTTTTCATGAACGTGGCACACCGATTAATATTCTGGCAGTGCGTATGATTGTTCTCAATCCATGTGAATAACCACCTCCTATAGTATCACTTGTTAGTTTCTGAAGTTTTTAGCCTACATTGGAATGTTCTTTGCAGCAGGGCCCAGGGCTAGCCCTGGAGCTGCTGCTTAGTAAATTAGTAAAACGCATTCTCTCTACCCCTGGAGAGTACCCATTCCCCAAGCCCAAGCTGTGGCTCCTCCCCCAAGGATGGAGAGAGAGACAGGAGGGAAACAGACACAGAGAGAGACAGAGGGAACAGAGACAGAGCAAACAAAGGGACCAGAGCCACCAGAGACAGAGACAGAAAGAGAGAGACAAAGAGAGACAGGGGGAAATAGAGACAGAGACAGAGAAACAGAAACAGAGAGGAAAGCTCCCCTGCCACGTGAGGCATTCAGAACGCTCTAGATAGCAAATTGTTTTCATAATGTACTTGGAAGAGGTGTGATATCAGAGTTCAGGTAAGGTGCCCCAGCAAAGCTTACAAATTGCCTAACAGGGACATAAAGTTTTATTTATGAATCAGCATTGGAAGGAAGGAAAGAAGGAAGGAATGAAGGAAGGAAGGAAGGGAGGAAGGGAGGAAGGGAGAAAGGGAGTCATAGGAAAAAGCCCAGAGGGTCGAGGGGGCAGGACTGGTTACAGCTGTATCCCCCGGGCCTGGTGCATTGCTACAGAGCTCCAGAAAGATCTGGAACAGACACCCAGAAGCCACAATCAGGCCAGGATAACAGATGATAAAAAGAGTACCCACCTTTTACAGAGCATCTATTCTATACCAAGTACTTGTGTAGGTACTTCAGATTCATTAACTGCTGACTCCTAGCAAGGGTGCTTTGAAGTTAAGATTGATTACTCCATTTTATATGCAGGAAAGGAAACCCAGAGTGGTGAAGTGACTTTCCCACAGCCTCATGGCTAACTAATAACAGAGCCAGTGCTGAAACCCAGTTCCCTCCCCTGCCCTGACTGTCTCAAGGATTCTTGTGTGGACCAGGTGACTGGAGACGCAGCGGAAGGAGCCAGAGGTGCAGCCTCAGCACTTCACTGACCAAATCAGCAGGTTCCGCAGGGCCGGCCCAGCCCGCAGCTTCAGATCTGCCAGCCAATCAGCGCAGCAGGAAGTTCCTTCTGCAATTCCTCTGCCCTTATCTCCCAGAGGGCTAATCTGCAAGGCCAAGATCACAGCACCTCATCAGAACATCTTCACCTCCTGGGGACACAGCCCAGCCAACTCAGAACAGCAATTTCCTCTAGATCTTCCCCCAGAAGCCCCAATCACAGGCATCACAAATTAAAACAAGAAACCCCAAAATGAAATTTCAGGGGGGTCCTCCCATGTAGGGCCTAGCCTAGAGCAAAGGCCACAGGGAAATATATGTAGCAAAAACCTTTTCCTCTTTCTCCATCTGGTGAGCTCCTGACTACCCCATGAAACTCCAGCTCAAATGCCCTTCCCCCTGGAAGATTTCCCAAAGCCTCCCCTACATCCAGGTATAGTGGTCAGTGCTCTGACAATACCTTATCCACTTGTCTCCCTGAATTGCAGTTGTCCTGTTTTGTATCTCCCCCACCAGACTATAACCTGGTGGGTATAAATATAGGCAATAAAACCAAGCCACTTAGAATGAATAAAAGATTTAATCACAGTTGATTAAGCTACTAGCTCTTGTGACCTTGGGCAAGATGGCCTTTCTGAACCAGCTGGCCCGTCTGCAAAATGGAGATAAAATGGGTCTATCACTGTGGGAATTAAGCAGTTCAAGTGCTAGAAGTACAGCAGCCACTTCAGGGACATTAGCGCCTCCCCTCCCTCCCCCCACCTCTCATGCCAGCATTATACCTACCACTCTGAGATTCTCACCAATGCTTGCTTAAAGGAATCACTGAATGGGTGGAATTAAATGAAATGCTGAGGTGTTACTCAATACATGAGGCTTAAGAGAGCAAGGAGTGATCTGACTCAAGGAAGGGCCCCCAGCTCCCAGCCAAAGAAATGGGTCCATGCAGCCAGATTCTATCACTCTTGTTACTTCTTCTTGGATTCACAGAAAGACTACATTTCCCAGCATCCCTTACAATCATGTTAGGATCATGTGACTAGGTTCTGGCCAGTGGAATGGGGCTTGACATAATGGGCACCTTTCGAAAATGGAAAATGATCCTCCATTCCCTCTCTCTCTCTCTCTGGCTGGAGGTGAAGGCCTCCAAAATAGTGGAGCTGCATGATAGAAGGAGCCCAGTTTCCTGAGTCAACACTTAAATGAGAGCCACCAACCCTCAGTGGATGCTAACATGAGCAAAAAATGAACTTCTATTATGATAAGTCACTGAAATGCCAAGGTCTTTGTTATAGCAGCTAGTGTTACCTATCCTGACTGATACAGAAATAGGAGACACAAAGGGGTTGAAAATCTTTTGAAATTCTAAAGTAGGTGGCATCAGCTTATCAATCAAGAGGTGGAAAGTAAAGAAACAGATATATTCGGATGGAGGCATGCACATCTAGGTTATGCAGGGGTAAGCGTTTTCTAAGACAGTTGCCTATGATAATCGGGAGGGTAGAATCTGTGCCTACTGAATTTATGGCTCTAGGGAAAAAACTTGAAAACAGAGCAATAATCTGTGTATGTCAGATACAGCTGGACACATCTGAGAAGAGATTATAAAGAAAGAGATAAGCTCAGGAAATGACTGACCAGTTGGCAAGCTGAATAGAAAGGGAATAGAAAGCTCAGAAATTTGGGGCCTTCCGAGGTTGGAAAAGCCATTGCTTCTAGTCCCAAATAGAAATGGAATTTTAAAAGTTGGAGGGGCAAAAGCCCAGGAAATCCTCTGAGTTGGATAAAGTGACTTAAAGCAAAGATCAGTTTAAGGGTGTGTCCTTTCTGTTCAGGCTAAGGTAAGACTTTGGGTGTGGCTTCTGGTCCAGAGAATGGGGCAAATCAAGCTGATCAGGAGCTTACTAAGTTCTTGAGGGACATGCATTGCCGAAGAAATCAAAAGTAAATGTTAAAAGCCTTTCACGAGTCAAGACTAAAGACAGGTTTTGTTCTAGAAGAAAACAGGAGAAAATCTTTGTGACCTTAAGTTAGGTAAAGATTTCTTAGATATAATACCAAAAGTACAATCCTAAAAGAAAAATCTGATAAATCAGACTTAATCAAAAGTAAGACTTAGGCTCTTCAAAAGACACTGTTAATGCCCCAAAAGACAAGCCAAGGACTGGGAGAAAATATTTGCAAATTCACATATCTAATAAAGAACTTGTATTCATAATATAGAAATAACTCTCACAACTCAAAATAAGGAAACAATAACAAAATGGACAAAAGATCTGAAGAACATCCTCAAAGAAGACACATGGATGGCAAATAAACACATGAAAAGATGCTCAATATCAAGGGTTACTAGGGAAATGCAAACTCTGCACCTCTTGGAATGGCTAAAACAAAAAAGAAAAATTACCAAGGGTTGAGAGGAAGGAAAGCAACTGCGCTCTTGCATGTTGCAGGCAGGGGTGCAAAATAGCACCTGCGTTTTGGAAAACAGTTTAGCAGTTTCTCATAAAATTAAACGTTGCCATATGACCCAGTAATTCCATTCCTAGATATTTACCCAAGAGAAACTTAGTTTCACATAAAAACCTATATGTGGATATTTATAGCAGGTTTATTCATGTTTCCGGCCCCAAACTAGAAACAACCTAAAATTTTTCAATGTGACATCCATTCAATGGAATACTACTTGGCAATAAAAAAAAGAATGAACTCTTGTTAAACGAAACAATGTGGATGCATCTCAAATGCTTTGTGCTAAGTGAGTAAAGTCTGACTCAAAAGCTACACTCTGGGCTTCCCTGGTGGCACAGTGGTTGAGAGTCCGCCTGCCGATGCGGGGTACGTGGGTTCGTGCCCCGGTCCGGGAAGATCCCACATGCCACGGAGCGGCTGGGCCCGTGAGCCATGGCCG
>NC_041224.1:176817666-176822533 GCF_002837175.3 Physeter macrocephalus
GCGTCCGGAGCCTGTGCTCTGCAACGGGAGAGGCCACAACAGTGAGAGGCCCACGTAAAGCAAAAAAAAAAAAAAAAAAAAAAAAAGCTACAATCTATTTGATTCCAAAACAGATCAGGTGGGGTGGAAACCGCCAGACACTAGGGTGAGCATGGGACAGAGTAGAGGAGTGCAGTCAGACAGAGCTACATGCAGGCACCACTTCGCTCCAGTAGTGACAGTGTGAATTGACCTCTGGATCCCAGAATGACCTATGCCATGGTACACCATGCCCCCACTTCAGAGGATCAGGGATGTGGGAGTCCAGGAACAGGGTCCAGGGATAGATGGGCAACATCTGGATAGTCTGTTGTTCATTCATTGAGCAGAGCCGCAGTCTGAGGGAGTTTTCTCCCTCCAATCCCTCATGAAGGGATTGGAATGACCTCAGTCACCAAGAATCACCCCCAGCAGAGAAACCTGGTTCCCAAAACTGGGACCCCGTTAGAAAACCAGGACCTGGGACAAAGCCAAAACCTAGAGGCTACAAACAGTCCACCATGGCAGGGGTGGGTTAACCCCATTGAGAGGCGGTGCTGAGCTACAAGAGTGGAGAGTTCCTTTGTCCCAGCCCATACCAGCCAGGCAATGCTAGTCCTAGAGGGCAGCACTGGGGTTACACCTTGTGGTAGGCGTGAAGTGGTCCCGGGGGGACGCTCAGGAGATGCAGGAACCAGGCAGGACTCACAACTGAAGCTCAGTTTCCTTGTAAGAGCTGTATCCCACGTACCAAAGTCCCCTAATTAGTAACAAGGGGGGTGCGTGCATTGGTAGGAGTTCTTTGGTAAGCAGGACATCTAAAGGTTAAAACAAGCCAAACGAAGTATTGCTTTCAAGAACACCTGGATTACAGACCAAGCTATCAGTGGTCACCTCTAACCGGATAGGAACTAGATTGTAAGCTCCGTGAAAATGAGACCCTAGTCTCTCTCTGCAAGTGTTTTGCACACTGCTTGGTTCCCGAGGTGTACAGACAGGTAAGTGGGTAAGTGTTCACTGAAGGCAGAGGTTATGGAAAACACATCTCATCCTTTGAATAATTAAATGGTCCCTCGTGTTCCTACAGAGTGGTGAGACTTATATGATGTGTTGGTACTGTCTGATACGATTTTCCCCAAACCCTTAAAAGCAGATGTCCATTCTCTGCATTTGGCAGATGTAGAAAGGGAGGCTCAGAGTGGGAAGCGAAAAGAAAGCTGGCATCTATGGGGCAGGGTTCTCACCCTCAGCACCGCTGACATTCGTGGCCAGAGGATTCTTTGTCCTGCGGGCTGTCGTGTGCTCTGAGGATGTTCATAAGCAGCCCTGGCGTCTCCCTACTAGATGCCAATGATAACACACTACCGCACACGTTGTTATCAAAAATGTCCTCAGACATTGGCTACGTCTCCTGGGGGGTAACCTCCCTCTCGGATGAGGATCACTGCTGTAGGTGGGTTAACTCACATCCCCAAGACAGGCGTTGGCCCAGAGTCCTTTATCTCAAACCCTTGGGACCAGATGTGGTTTTGAATCCAGAATATTCCGGGTCTTAGAAAGGGAAAAACATAATACCCCAGGTGAGTCTGGGGCTGCCCTCCGTCACCCGAGACATTACTCTTCTACAGCAAAATGAATGAATATCCAAATTAAGCAGGATAAATAAAGATTACAAAGAGTTTCACATCAGTTCGGGTCAGGCATTGCTGCCAAATGAGTCTGCTATAAACCTGCAAAAGAATAGACTTTGGGGGCTTTTTGGATTTCAGAATTGCAAAATGATTCATGGACAAGGGGCACCACAGAGAGGTTAAGTGACATGCCCGAAGTCACATGACTCTTACTATGGACAGGGATGGGTTAAATGACATGCCCAAGGTCACATGACTGTTACAATGGACCAGGATCTTTGCCAAGAGCCAGTACTCTTTACCATCGTTCCACACCCGACTCCCCTAATGCCTCTTCACCTGCCAGGCCCTATGCTGGTGAACAGAGGACCTAGATGCAGGTCCTGGCCCTGGTTACATCCCACCTGTTCCCTTGCACTGTCCAGCTTCCCTTGGGCCCACCCCCTTGATTTCATGAATCATGGTCTTATTTTTTTTTCTCGGGTTGTCTCAGTTTCTGATCAGGATTTCCACGTGGTCGACCCGCGAGATGAAAATCAGTAAGGTTCGAGACCCAAGGATTTAGGAAACAGAGAGAAAAAAAGAGAGGAGCCAGACGCAAGAGGGAGGAGATATGGGGATACATGTTTATGTATAGCTGACTCGCTGTGTTATGCAGCAGAAACTAACACCCCACTGTAAAGCAGTTATACTCCAATAAAGATGTTAAAAAAAATTTAAAAAGGGGCAAAGAGGAGGCACCTCCTGCAGCCAGAGTCTCCGCTGGAAGAGCAGCTTCACAAGCGTCCCACGCAGGTGTGAAGGCGCATCCGACAAGGGGATGTGACACTCCCGCCGTCCTGCCGGCGAGACCCCACTCTAAAGCAGACCTCACGGGGTCAGGCCTGTTTATTCAAATATTTGTCCCCAAAAACCGAGCTGCAGAAACCATCCAGCTCACCCAAGGCTGGAGACACGGACTTGCCTCCAGCTCACCAGAATCGAGTCTTCTGCTTTTGCCATGGGGGCCAATCAGAGGGTGAGACAGCCCGTGGGGTGCGGGAGTCCATGGTATCCGGCCATCTGGGGGCTCTCACTTTTCTCGGACAGTTGTGGCAAGGGAGATTTTTTTTCCAGAGCTTGGTGGAGCTCCATATGGTCGAGATCAAAGGTGTTGCTGGGTGCCTGGTCCTGCTTTATTTCCAAGCACTGCTGTTAATTAGAAAACAAGATCAGAGGCAGTATTAAAATCCAATTAAATTGATATGAACAGATTGCCAAGGGATGTTCACTAATGTATAATTGAGCACCATGCAGATTTCGGTGGCTGGCTTTTGTTTTTTTCCCCTACACTCTGGAATGAATGATGAGGCGATGAAGTTTCCCTTCATTGTAAAAAACAAACAAGTTAATGCATTGATCTAGGGAGTATTGCCCCGGTGATTGATGAAAATGAGAGAGGAATAGTAAAGTGTGACTTTCTGAAGGGAGGGAGCAAGGATCCTTTGATTAGTTCCCTTTTTCCTCTCTTTGGTTCCAGAGTCATTTCTTATGCCGGGTGTCAGGCCTAGCTTTCTGTTGACATGCCATCGTTAACGATCCAGAGAAAGTTCCTCTGGGTTTCAAGGATGGATTGGAAACAAATTTCAGAATTTGAAAACAAACATCACAGATGAAAAAAGGATCTACATGCAGGTAGGTTTTGTTTACGTGTTAATTGCTCGTTTGGGCCTTTGTGCATTAAAAAGAGAGATTCTGTCCTGATTTGGGCTCCTGAGCAAAAGCCCCCGGATATGGAATCTGGGAGAGGATCCCAGGAAGGTGAGGAAAGGCTAGTTTTACCAATAAAGGTGAGAAGCCTCCCAAAAAGAAGCCATCCACATAAACATGCATCAGGAGTTGACTATTACTGTTGCAAAATCAAACTGTTTGCTCACTGTGGATATGGCAGGTTTGTGAGCATGCTGTCAGCATAAATGTAAAAAAAAAAAAAAAAAAAAAAATTACCACCAAGGAATCCAAAAAAGACAACGGCGGATGGCAGTGTCTACATATTCATGATATGCTGGTAGCATTGGGGGTTTTGTTTTAACTCCCTATAAAGAAAGGAAAACATAATCACCTCACTCCCAGAATTGCAATGGATGAGCTAAGCAGTGAGGAAGACTCAAAGACACCCCCAGACCCTGGCCTTGACCTGCGGGCACCCAGGAAGGGGGCAGGAGGTGTAATAAACAAGTAGCATGAGACACAGAGAGAGGTGAGGCAGCTTCTCAGCATCCTTAACCCTGCCGTTCCCTTTCCTTAAGAAGCCCTGGTTTTGCTCAGGGTAACACCTGCCTATCATGCAATGCAGGGCTGGGGACCCCAGATCCAGGGGAGCTCCTGACAGGTCTAAGCCAGAGGGGCAATTCCACTGGATGTGACCCAGTTGGCCTCTCCCAGGGGCTGCTGGGAAAAATCTCCCTAGGTGATGAGAAGCATGGGTTGCTGCTGCCGCCATCTTGCTACCAGACCAAGGGTGACGCCCACACATCCAGCAGGACCCGAGAGTCCCAAAGAGTCAGAGCCAACTTGCTCCCCCGGTTTTGCAGCCCCTGAAACCCACATACCTCTGGATTTGCTCTTAAGTATGACAGCAAATCCCCTCATCACATAAACCGCTATGGGCCAAATTTTATGTAGCCAAAGCCACCCAGCTGATCCGGGATGGGACCCCAGAGAGGAGCGTAAATTTCATGCCCCTTGTGAGATGTGGGAAGCTTCCTGAAGGACATGGCCCTACGCTTCCTTGTCAGTATCCACCTTGGAAGATGCGGGTGGGTTTGGCCATTTGGTTGTGTCGCTGATTCATTTCAGAGAAGAGCTTCAGCAGAGGATCAGAGAACAGGATAAGGTCATTAGCAACCTCCGCTCCTTTTCACAGAAAGGAAAGGAAAGTGACATTTATTAAGCGGCCTAACTATGTACTTCCCAAATAACAACTCCCTGAAAAGAACAGGTTACAGTACACAGAGTCTCTCTTTTAATCCTCCCAGTAAATCTCTGAGATGTTTTTTTACTACCCCCATTTTGCAGATGGGAAAACTGAGGCTTTAAAAAAGTGAAATACCTCGCTCTGCTACAATCTCTCCTAGCCCCCTCACATTTCCTTCATAACATTTACCACGTAGACAGCACATTTTTTTTTTTTTTTTTTTTTTTTTTTTTTTGGGGTTACGCTGGCCTCTCACTGCTGT
>NC_041224.1:176822602-176835394 GCF_002837175.3 Physeter macrocephalus
GCCTCTCCTGTTGCAGAGCACAGGCTCCAGACACGCAGGCTCAGCGGCCATGGCTCACGGGCCCAGCCGCTCCGCGGCATGTGGGATCCTCCCGGATGGGGGCACGAACTCGTGTCCCCTGCATCGGCAGGCGGACTCTCAACCACTGCGCCACCAGGGAAGCCCGACAGCAAATATTTTATACTTGTTTTGTTGATATCTATCTCCCTAGACTCTGAACTCCAGAAGGAAAGGGGACATATCAGCCCGTTCACCACTGCATCCCTGACCTCATGCCTGGCAGGCATTCTATAAATGCTCTGTAAGCATAGCCAACATCACTTGGCTAACGAGGGGGAAGATGCCATCTGAACCCAATTCTGTCTGTCTCCAGAGACCAAGCCCATGACCACTAGCCCACACTCCTTGTTAATACTCCTGTCATCCCAGCACTAGGCGTGCAATCCCACACAAGGTGGGATTCACTGAATGTTTGATTATTGAATATGTCCCATTACACAACCAAGGCGGGTGGTGCCCACCTAAAGTGTGGAGCCGGGAAAATTGGATGAGGACTCTGGCCACCAGTATGTAGGCTTCCTGGGTTCAGGACGGGGCTATGTAACTGATGAGCTACCTTAGACAGGGCACTTCTCTTCTCTTCTCTGGGCCTTAGTCCTTTACAAGAAGAAGCATCCCAGAGATACATACCTCAAAAGAAAACGCAACTTCCCAAAGGAAGACATCCTTCTCACCAGTTGGTGACGCCCAAGAAGCCTTCGCAGAGCAGCCCAACACCACCTCATTGTTTGACGTTCTATGGAGCCCTTATCCTGCAAGGATGTGGTTAAACATCTCTAGGTCTCAGTCCCAAGATATCTGTGGGGTCCAGTGCGAAATGTAAATGTAGAGACATTTATTCTAAAAGGAGGGTAAACATGGCCTGAGAGGGACTGAAATATAAGCTCTTTCTCTGACAGTCTTCTCTCTCCACTAGTCGTGGTGTTTTTGTTTAGTATTTCATGTTTTGGTAAGATAAATTAAAAATTAAAATTATTAGCATTTGTTTTACCATTCATCTTTATATTGTGCAATTCCAGGTTCAGATGCAAATATAAGAGCATTTAATTCACATGTGAAATAACCAAAATTACCCAACTGGTATTTCACAGCTTGTACCTGCGTGTACCTTTCATTCTTACCAGAGCGGGGGAAACACTGAAGAAACGAACTCAACTGTTTCATTTCTCTTCTCCATATGTGCCCATTCTACCAAAGCACCTTGGGGGCCAGGAGCTCGCATTCCATGCGTGCCTTTGTACTCACTTTGACAACTTCCTGAACTTCCAAGCGTGATGGGTCCACTCTCATTGTGTGCTCACGGGGCATCGTGAATGGTGTATATGAACATAGCAGGGAACGGGGACACGCATATTATAGGTATCTCCTCGACTCACACACAAGCTCCATTGCCTCACTGGATGTCACTTGCAGAACACGAGTTCAAAGATAAAACTATTTTGAATTTTAAGACAGCCAGACAAGGCCCCTTTGAGTGTAGAGCCTGTGTGACTGCCCAGGTCACATGCCCCTGAAGCCGGCCCTGGGCTTGGTGCAGCTGTCTCCACCATGTTTAATAGCCAAGGCATCCAACCTAAGGCCTAGAACCCCCTAGGGCACCCACAGAGGGTCCGGCGGCCCAGTGCCGAGAAAGCCCCATGGCTTGTGAAACTCTCTATTCCATGCCGAACAACTGGATTTTAAAAATCCATATTTCTCCCAGATGTTTAATCATTTCAAACACTAGGGTGAAACTGTTTTGTCCTCAGCCTTATTCCAAACGTGTTCTAAGTCGATTCACCAAAATACATTTAGTAAGACAAAAATGAAGAATAGACTCAGGCAAAGGGACATCATTGCTATTTTCAATACGACGTCCTCTATCCCGTACCAGATGGTAAGAGAGTATCTTCAACCATTTTATTTCCAACAGAATACATAGCACTGCATTGAACATATTGGTGCCAAATAATTGCAGAATGACTAAATGAAATGTGCAGTCACCATTTTTTTCTTAACTAAACACCACACCTACCAATGGACAGTTCATTTTTGAACTAATTAATCAAGCTCACTAGTTAATTAACCAGCCCACTAGAACTTGAGAAAATTTTTAGGTTTTTTTTTTTTTTTTTTTAATCTACAAAGCCTTTTTATCTGCTTATCTCCTCAGATATTCCAAACAAGTTTCCAATGGAAGCTATTTTAGCCCCACTTGGCATCAGAAGGCCTGGGAAGGGAAATGACTTGCCCATCGTAACATATAAGAGACAGAACAGGTTTCAAACCCAGTTCTTTCCGATGCCAGGATTTTCTATGACTTGAGCCTTTGAGATTATGAAGTACCCATCTGGACCAGAGGAATAAAAAAAGGGAGGAAAATGATCTGGAGAGAAAAAAAAAAAGTGAGGTTCCTTATAAAATGCAAATCACGAGTCCCTCTGGCCAGAGCCCCACAGAGACCTGAGAGATGATTTGAAAGCCCCGAAGGGTGTGATGGGTCAGCCTCCATGAGTGTTGCTCTTCAGTCAGGACGGTGCCTCTGTCACACACAGAGAGGAACACACACCTGGGATCAGTCACAGAAGACAGCTCATGAGGCTTCCAAAGCATCTAGTAAATGCAGGCTTCTCCTCTTCATCCATGCAGCCAATCGGGGTGGACAGAGAACATGACCTGGGTTGCTTTTCTGGAATCAGCACACACCGAGGCCTCCAGACACCAGTTTGAGGTCCTTCACAGCCATCGTCCTATAAGTGGAGTGAAGCCCTGGGCGGCCCGGACAGCAGGGAGAGGCACGGCTGGGCTCCCCCAGACCCTCGCCTGCGGGTCACAGGGGCTCAGACTCCATGAGGAGGCCAGGGGCCTCTTCCCATTCGTGAGGCCACCGGGTCAGTTCTTGGGCCGGGCTGGCTCCCTGGAGCCCCTTCTCACCTTCCGCTGACCGTCACGGGGCAGGACAGGGAGAACCCAGGGGTGCCCTTATCCACGGAGAAATACTTTGAGTTTTAAGAACTGTTCTCCATGAACTCTTCTGAAATAGAAACCTCACACCTTTACCCTTCCCAGGTCTCACCGTGTCTCCCGATGGGACCATCACAGGAGCAGCACACAGTCAAAGCCATGAATGTGGCTGCCCCAGAGCCCGCAGGGTGGCCCCCGCAGGTGCTGTCCTGAGCAGCCCCAGCATCTGCCTCCCTCTCTCACCCAGGGCGTCCATCACTCAGCAAGCACTCATTCATTCATTCATCACCTGCCAAACACTCGACCACGTCCCAGGGCATGAAGCTGTCTGCAGGAGCTGGCAGCCCAGCGGGGGTAAAGTCTGGAGAGAAAGGCAGCATGGGAGCATGAGGACAGAGGGCCCACCAGACCCTGGAGAGCTCAGGGACCACCCTGTGTCCCGCACTCCTCCTCTCCCCGGGAGGCCCGGCTCTTGGTCCAGACTGGGAGGGACACCTGGGGAGAAGCAGAGGGGAACTGTGCTGGACACTGGCCTCAAGGGTGGACGGTTCCAAAGACTTCCTTCTGAGGCATCTCCATGTCCTTGAGCTCAACCCAGAGAAGGTCAGACTGAGCCCAGACATCTTATATGCAGTGTGTGCTACCTCTCGGCTCCGGGGCGTGGCCAGCTGAGCTCTTCCGAGACAATGGTCTTAGCCCATCCCCTGTCCCGGGGGTGAGGAGAACCTGCCCTCCTCTAGTCCCTCTACGAGTCCCTCTACGTGGGACTCTCCAGCCATCATGCTTCCAGAAAGAGTGACAGACTTTGTCATGGAAGCCCCCCAGAGAGGCTTGAAATGGGGGCTCGAAATGCTGGCAGGACCCCATGTGTCAGACCTGGTGCTCACGTGGCCACTTGGGTAACTATATCTGAGTTTCAGTTTTCACAACCAGAAAGTGGGGACACCCGCTAGGATTTTCAGGGCCTGTTGGCCACAAGGAGTAGAACTCCACCCAGTTCGTTCAAACCCACGGCGGGGAGAAGGGGTGAGGGCATGGGGTGCTGGGAGGTCGCAGTGAAGGTACAACTGGACGTTTCCGGGCAGGAAGAAAGCAAAGTATGGCTGAAAATGTTAGGGATTGTGTCCCTCTGTAGCTTGGAGCTTTATTTCTCTCTGCAGGCCCCCTCCCCGCCCCCCCACACACACACACGCACGCACACACACGCTCCTCTCCCTCTTTCTCTGGGGCCTCCTGGTCCCCCATCTCTGCCTCTCCCCTCTCTCTTCTCTCTTCTCTGCAGGGACTGGCTGCATCAGCTGGTACACCGGCCAGCAGAGGCTCCTGCCAATGGCTGTCAACCCCTCACAGGCCAAGTCCACACAGCTAGCAATCTAGCCTCTCCATGTCCCAATTCCAAGAGAAATTTCCAAGAGGAAAAACAAAATGAAACCTGCAATCAGGTGAGGCCATGGGCAGACAAGCAGGGTCACGGGTCCTGAGCAGGTCAGCGCAGGGCCCCAGGTGAAGCACCGGTGAGTGGGCCTCACAGATACTGGACCAGCTCCCTGGAAGGACCGAGGTGGGCGTCACGCATGCACAAGTTCGCACATGGCAGGTCCCCAATCGGCCCCTGCAAAACCCCAATGGCCCCCACGCTCTGTAACTCAGAGCCTTCGGAGCTGGTTCCAAGGATGTCAGTTCCTTCCACGCTATTCCATGCCTGCCCGTATGCAGGCTTTTCCCTCCAAATCAATCCCCACCTGCCTGGCGCTGTTCTCTGTTTCCCAGGCTCGAGTCCTGGCCCCCGCTCAGGAGGGTCTCCTCCTCCTATCTCTCCCAACTAGACCTCTTCTTTGCACCCCCCAGGGGAGATCTCTGCATATCGACAGGTGAACCCGATCCAAGGATGCTGAGAGCGCTGGGCCATCACGCTTTACAGAGGTGCTCACCCGTTTCTGTCCTTCGGTCCTCCCTCTCTTCCATTTGACACCAAAGGAGCCTGAAGCTGGGTCCCCAAGCCAGTAGGAGCAGGAATGGGAATTTAAACCAAGACCACCTTCCGCCAAACCTAGAGCGTCTCCCAGCACATCCCAATTTCCTCTGAGCCATGACACAGCACGTTTCTACAGCCCTTTACTATTGCCAGAGCGCCTTTCATACCAGCGACCTCACAGGAGCCCCGTGACCTTGTGAATTGCTACCCAGGGTTCCCAGCTTACAGAGGAGCAAACCGTGCTCCAGAGAGGCAAACTGACTTGCCCAAGGTCACACAGCCAGGAAATGGGAGCACCAGGCCTCAAACCACGACAGTCTGGCTCCAAAAGCCCTATTTTTTGTCAACGCCACACCACCTCCATAGAGACAGAACTACTACAAGGTAGATCATTTTTGTGAAGTGATTTTGGGAATCAAATCACTTCCCAAATCAGATCATTTTGGGAAGTCAGTGCACTGTGTTTCCAAGGATCCATTTTTTTTTATTTTAATTTTATATTGGACTGTAGTTGATTTACAATGTTGCTTTAGTTTCAGGTGTACAGCAAAGTGATTCAGTTATATATATATATACATGTATCTATTCTTTTCCAAATTCTTTTCCCATTTAGGTTATTACAGAATATTGAGTAGAGTTCCCTGTGCTACACAGTAGGTCTCCTTGTTGGTTATCTATTTTAAATATAGTACTGTGTATCTGTTAATCCCAAACTCCCAATTTATCCCTCCCTCCCACCTTTCCCCTTTGGTAACCAGAAGTTTGTTTTCCAAGTCTGTGAGTCTGTTTCTATTTCGTAAATAAGTTCATTTGTATCTTTTTTTTTTAGATTCCACATATAACAGATATCATCTGATATTTGTCTTTGACTTCACTTAGTATGATAATCTCTAGGTCCATCCATGTTGCTGCAAATGGCATCATTTCATTATTTTTAATGGCTGAGTAATATTCCACCGTATGTATTTACCACATCTTCTTTATCCATTCATCTGTCGATGGACATTTAGGTGGCTTCCATGTATCGGCTATTGTAAGCAGCACTGCAATGAACATTGAGGTGCATGTGTCCTTTCGAGCCAGGGTTTTCTCCGGATATATGCCCAGGAGTGGGATTGCTGGATCATATGGTAGCTCTATTCTTAGTTTGTTAAGGACCCTCCATACTGTTCTCCATAGAGGCTGCACCAATTTACATTCCCACCAACAGTGTAGGAGGGTTCCAAGGATCCATTTAATACCGCATCATGCAGGGTTGTGAAGCCCCTGGTGGTGTTCGGGATGAGATTATCTGCCATTCTGTGCACGATGCTTTAGAGTTTAAAAAGAACTTTCCCATCAATTCTCAGAACTCACAGTTGTTCCCCGGGTTTGATTTACAAGTGCCCCACTGAAGTGTGGGCGGAAGGTACTCACAGGGTTAGGGGAAAAGGACAGAGCATCTGTCTCCACCCCAACCCTGGGGTGGGGGGATTCACGCAGAACCTCATCCCACGCTCCCAACAAGGCCGCGTGCTCCGTGGCCATAGCTCCATCGCATGGATGAAGCGCTGTGCTGGAGACAGCAGTTTATGCAAAAGACTGAGAGGCGTCAAAGAACACCTGGAGCATCTAGAAGCTTCTCGAGTGCTCTCTCCTGCCACCACCAAAATATGTGCATCTGCTCCCGTTTTTGGCTTAAAAGAGAGACGTGCCAAGCTTAACACATCACTGCTGCTGGGACAAAAATGTCCCCAGCACTCCAGAAAGACACACATTACCACATTGAAAAGGCTGTGCTGGTCATCAGGATGGAGGTTTTGCCCCTTTACTCACTCCAGAACTTTTTTTAAAAAGGAGCAGGATGGGGCCAGGAAGTGCCGGGGAGTAAAAGATGAAGCAGGGCAGGTGCCCCTCAGCTAGAATAGAGGAAAACAGGCCACTGGCAGCTATGCATGCCGAGGAGCCGAGACTTCAGGGAAAAATACAAATTAGAAAGAGGGAAGAGGGTCACAGGGCCCGGCTCAGCTTGAACCACCTGCGAGAAGCGTAGACGACTGCTTTATCATCAGGCCCCTCGCCACTCCTCCTCCTTTTCTCAGCCTGGCATCCAGCACCGACTGCTGAGCTCAGCTTTCAGAAGTTGCCAATTTGGTGGCATTTGGTTTCATCTTTAAAAATGCAGCATCTTTTGATCCTCAGACCTTTTCATCACTCACTGAAATGAGAGAGCAAAGCAGAAGACAAAGCGACCACCCAGGCAGGGCCAAGGCACAGGGTCTGGGGGTTGGCGATGGGGTGCTGGACATGAGGCTTACTCCTTGAGGACTGGGCCCCCCACAATAGTTCCAGCTAGTGGGAAATCGAACCGAGACAGTGTGGCCGGGCTCCAGCAGGGAGAGCATGACTCCTCTGGAAAGATGGTGAGAAAGCCCCTGGCTCTTAGAAGAGGTCATTCACCCCAGACGGGCTTCGGGGAGCCAGGGAAGCAGCCAAGTGGCAGTAAGCTTTGTCTGGAGGGGGAGGGGCAGCATGAGTGGAAACCACGCCTACAATCCCAGGAAACATTGCACTGTCCACTCCAGGGTCTGGACCCCAGACCAAGGCTTCACCAAATGTGTTCCTCAGATGCTGCTGCGCTGATACTCCATGGACAGTCAAAGGACGTGAACACTGGGTTGAACAAAGGGAAGCATGCTTTTCTGCTGCAGGATTTCTCAGGGCCTTTACTACGTGAATGTCCATCGTGACTCTCCAAGGAAGGTGGGGGAGGGCATAGAACGTACAGGGTTGCCCGGGCTTACCTTCTCTCCTGGTACTGGTGTTCCACTTTGGGAAATGCCATGGGTGAAGGGTGTGGAGGCCTGAGGCCCTAGTTGGATGGCACAGGTGCCTGCAAGGGGATTCCACTTGAGAAAGGCAGCTGCTGCCTCTGTGCGGTTGTGACATCTCTTCCCTTGGGGTCTCAAGCCCACCTTGATGGTTGTTGGGAGAAAGAAGGAATGGGAGACCCCATTGTGGGTCTGAGACAGGTACACGCTGTTTACCCTCAGAACCTCCCACCTCTCCCCCAATGGTGGTCACGCAGACGGAGCACACACAGACAGGCCCATACCCCCAGTACATGATGGGAGCACTCCACCCACCTCCCACCACAAGTACGCACCATAGGGGCTTTGCTTCTCTGTCTCGGGGCCTGCCCTGGAGCCACAGAAGACAGTTTTGCCAGGGGCAGGTGCAGCCCAGGGCACGGGGTGTAACACCCCCTCCCCTGACGGCGATAACCTTTCATGGGGTCAGGAGTCCAAACTCCCATCATTTGAGGGATAATTCTAAGGCAGGTCCGTGTGCTTCCTCACAGAGCCCTCACAGGGGGATTAGCATGGTGACCAGCTCAGTAATGCCCCTTTATGGGCCTTTCCTCTCCCCAGCCCACTCACCAGACTCCACTGCTTCCTGGGGTCACCTCCCAAAGAAACCATCTGCATCCAACTTCTTGTTTACTTTCAGGAGAACGCCAACAGTCAGGGAGTGCGTGTTGTGTCACAACCTCAAAGCTCCCGGTAAGTAGACTGGCCTGAAATGCAACAGCCAGCCCTGGGAGGTAGTGAGCTCCTGGCTGCTAGAAACACAAACGAAGATGCAGATTTGAGCCCATCAACAGCCTGCTGTTGTTAACAGGAACCCAGCCGTGGGTCAGGAGGCTAGAACAAGGGACATCAAAATGCCAGTCTACACCTCTGAGTCATGACTGTGCCCTCCCTGAAGACCACAGCATCATGGCTCTTTCCTGCCGCGTGTTCATGGTCCGTGTCCAGGGACTACAGCCTGACCAAGGGACTGCAGCCAGACCACCAGGACAGGCACAGAGCAAGGTAGAGTTCCCACAGCCAGACTGGACCTGGAGGTGAATGAGGAACTCCCCCAAAAAGAAAAGATACACAAATTCCTAGATTATTGAAAACTGTCAGGCTTCCTCATCAATCAAATAAATGCAAAGCGAAACAACAATGTTCTCTTTTTTCTTATCAACTGAGCAAAAATATTTTTAAATTTAAATTTTTTTATTTAAAAAATATTATAGCATTGGCCAGTGAGCAGTGACAGGGAGGTCCCCAAAACTGTTAATGAAAGCATAATTTGGTCCTTCCCCTCCAGAGGTGAATTTAGCACTATCAAGAAGCTGAAGAGTTAGGTTCCCACTCTCAAAAAGTGTATCTGAAGGAACTAGTGAAATAGAAAAAGATTTATCTACAAGAATGTTTAATGGGGTGTTATTAATTATAGCAAAACGCTGAAATCACCCAAAGGTCAAACAGTTGTAAATCAGATATAAATAATACATAGTATATTCAAGCAAAAGGATAGTTTGAAAAAAGATATAGAAGACTCAAGATTTGGAAATATTTATGACATATAGTTCTTTGGAGGGGACAGAAAATAAACAGCTGTGATAGCATGATCCATTTAAAAAACAAAGGTAAAACATAGTAAGTGTCACTTCACTTAAAAAGCTGTGGTCCAGTCTCAGAACTGTGTCCCATTTAGAGGGACCCAAACTGGAATTTTCCTTTATTACTCACATCTCATCTCCCTCAACATTAAAGAGGGTTCAAGTCCATAGATGATGTCTAGAATCTGGGATCTGTCTCTATTTTCCAGCCTCCCCAACCCCAGGATCCTCCCACCCTTCCACTCTGACAAAATGCTCTCTCCTGTGCCATCTGGACCCACCTCCACCCTCTTGCATCTGCTCTACACTCAGCCCTGTACGATGCGCTCCCAGCTTGTCACTCCCTTCTCAGATCTCCCTCCTCTCTTTGAAGCCTGCCCAAGGGCACCAGCTCAGAAGCCTCCCTCCAAGATCTAAGGATGACGTTCCCCATTTGTGTCACCCACTAACCCTGAACATGCAGTGTCTGGTTTCACTGCCTATTCAAGTGTTAGCTTAAGGACAAGCCTCAGTTTGCTCCTCTGTAAAATGGGGACAGCACTATCTGAAAGCCGTGGCAGCACATGGCATGTTATCTGGATCACGGTCATTGTGGAACGTGTGTTAGTTCTTTCCCTTGTGTCCCTCTTGGTCAGCGTCCATGCCTTGAGAGTCAAGAATCAAACCAAACCACTCCCAGAGCAAAAGCAACGAATGGAGTATCCTCTGGACTGGATGTCCCCACATCACAGCAGGGGCTCCTGGACAATGAGTCACATTCGTAGATGGGCTCAGACCTGGGGCATGTGGTTCACCTTCCCCACACTTGACGGCCTGCCTTCAAATCATGGCCCCACCACCACCATGCAAGTGAGTTACCTACTCCCTGAGCAGTCTCCTCATCCACAGAGTAGGGTGGGAAGATTACATACCCACCTTGAGGAGCCAATGAAACAATGCCTGTAAAAATTTTAAATTGCCTTAAGATACCACCACACACCCTCAAAAATGGCTAAAATGACAAAGACTAACAATGCCAAATGTTGGCAAGACTGTGAAACTAATGAAACTTTCATACGCTGCTGGTGGGAATGCAAAATCGCACAACCATTTTGGAAAATAGGTTGGCCCTTTCTTATTAAGATAACTACATATATAAATATATATATATATAAACAATAACTATATATACATAAACAATTTAAATATTCATCAATAAGAGAATGAATGAAGAAACCAGAGAATAACTCATACAAGGACTATAATTCCTATGATGGAATCCTGTTCAGCAATACAAAGGAATGGATTCCTGAGACAATGTGGGTGAGTGTCCCAGGCATGTGCTGAATGAAAGAAATGAGATGCAAAAGAGCAAACAGTATGAGTCCATCTATTTGAAACTCTAGAAGAACAACTAATCTGTGGTGAAAGAGTACAGATTAGTGGTGACCTCTGGCTTGGGAGGAGTAGGAGGGAGGGGGTAAATCAATAAGGGACCACAGGGGACATTACAGGGTGTGGCAATGCTCTATATCGTAATTGGAGTATTGTTTGCAGGAACCTACACATTTGTCAAAATTCATCAACCTGTACACTCAAGGCATTGAAGATCTTAAATGCACAATTTTACCTCAATTAAAAACATAATAGACATGGCCCCCAGCTGCCATCTTGGATTGTCCTGTCATGTGAAGCCTCTCTGCACACAGCTCCCGGGTGCCATCTTGGACTGCAGTGTCGTTTGCCACACTTCTGCACAGAGCCTGCCTGGGCTGAGGTGTTGGTGGCAGCCATTCCGCACTAGGAACTCCGGTCAGAAAAACCAGGTGTGAGGCCTCTGCACGTGGTCCCCTGTGAGCAAGTGAAACCCAACTAAGCGCAAAGGGAAAAAAAATCCATCTCAGAACTGTGACTATTTTCAAGGCTACTGTTTTTCTCTGTGGAACACTGCCTTTGGGGCAAAACAAGGAAGAAGCAGGTGATTCTAATGTGCAGGGCAGAAAGAGAGACACTGCAGGCCAGCTTCTCCAACTCTGAAGGCACTCCGGCCATGTGGCTGACAGGGTCTTGGTGCTCCGGCAGGTATCAGGCCTGAGCCTCTGAGGTGGGAGAGCCAAGTTCAGGACACTGGACCACCAGACACCTCTTGGCCCCACGTAATATCAATCGGCAAGAGCTCTCCCAGAGACTACCATCTCAATGCTAAAACAAAGCTCCACTCCACTCAACGAACAGCAAGCTCCAGTGCTGGATGCCACATGCCAAACAACTAGCAAGACAGGAACACAACCCCAGCCATTAGCAGAGATGCTGCCTAAAATCATACTACATTCACAGACACCCCAAAAGGAGGTGTCACACACCACTGGAGGTGGCCCTGCCACCAGAAAGACAAGATCCAGACCCACCCACAAGAACACAGACACCAGTCCCCTCCATCAGGAAGCCTACACAAGCCACTGAACCAACCTTACTCACTGGGGGCAGACACCAAAAACAACGGGAACCTGCAGCCTGTGAAAAGGAGAACCCAAACACAGTAAGTTAAGCAAAATGGGAAGACAGAGAAATACGCAGCAGATGAAGGAGCAAGGTAAAAACCTACCAGACAAAACAAATGAAGAGCAAATAGGCAGTCTACCTGAAAAAGAATTCAGAGTAATGATAGTAAAGATATCCAAAATTGTGGAAATAGAATGGAGAAAATACAAGAACCATTTAAAAAGGAACTAGAAGAACTAAAGAGCAAACAAACAATGATGAAAAACACAACAATGAAATTTAAAATTCTCTAGAAGGAACCAATAGCAGAATAACTGAGGCAGAAGAACGGATAAATGACCTGGAAGATAAAATAGTGGAAATAAATACTGCAGAGCAGAATAAAGAAAAATGAAAAGAAAGGACACTCTCAGAGACCTCTGGGACAACATTAAACACACCAATATTCAAATTATATGGGGTCCCAGAAGAAGAAGGGGCAAAGAAAGGGACTGAGAAAATATTTGAAGAGATTATAGTTGAAAACTTCCCTAACATGGGAAAGGAAATAGTCAATCAAGTCCAGGAAGTGCAGAGAGTCCCATACAGGATAAATCCAAGGAGAACCACACCAAGACACATATTAATCAAACTATCAAGAATTAAATACAAAGAAAAAATTCTAAAAGCGTCAAGGGAAAAGCAACAAATACCATACAAGGGAAACCCCATTAGGTTAACAGCTGATCTTTCAGCAGAAACTCGGCAAACCAGAACGGAGTGGCAGGACATATTTAAAGTGATGAAAAGGAAAAACCTACAACCAAGATTACTGTACCCAGCAAGGATCTCATTCAAATTTGACCGATAAATTGAAACCTTTACAGACAAGCAAAAGCTAAGAGAATTCAGCACCACCAAA
>NC_041224.1:176835725-176838272 GCF_002837175.3 Physeter macrocephalus
ACCTTAAGTGTAAATGGATTAAATGCTCCAACCAAAAGACATAAACTGGCTGAATGGATACAAAAACAAGACCCGTATATATGCTGTCTACAAGAGGCCCACTTCAGACCTAGGGACACATACAGACTGAAAGTGAGAGGATGGAGAAAGATACTCCATGCAAAAGGAAATCAGGAGAAAGCTGGAGTACCAATTCTCATATCAGGCAAAATAGACTTTAAAATAAAGACTATTACAAGAGACAAAGAAGAACACTACATAATGATCAAAGGGATCAATCCAAGAAGAAGATATAACAACTGTAAATATTTATGCACCCAACATAGGAGCACCCCAATACATAAGGCAAATGCTAACAGCCATGAAAGGGAAAATCGACAGTAACACAATAATAATAGGGGACTTTAACACCCCACTTTCACCAATGGACAGATCAACCAAAATGCAAAAACATTAGGAAACACAAGCTTTAAATGATACATTAAACAAGAGGGACTTAATTGATATTTATAGGACATTCCATCCAAAAGCGACAGAATACACTTTTTTTTCAAGTGCACATGGAACATGTGCACATGGAACATTCTCCAGGATAGATCATATCTTGGGTCACAAATCAAGCCTTGGTAAATTTAAGAAAATTGAAATCGTATCAGGATCTTTTCTGACCACAAGGCTATGAGACTAGATATCAATTACAGGAAAAAAAACTGTAAAAAATACAAACACTGTAACAACTGACCCTGCCGAAATACAAAGAATCATGAGGGATTACGACAAGGAACTATATGCCAATAAAATGGACAACCTGGAAGAAATGTACAAATTCTTAGAAAAGCGCAACCTTCTGAGACTGAACCAGAAAGAAAAAAAGTATAAACAGTCCAATCACAAGCACTGAAATTGAAATTGAAATTGATTAAAATTAAAATTAAAATTCTTCCAACAAACAAATGCCCAGGACCAGATGGCTTCACAGGCGAATTCTACCAAACATTTAGAGAAGAGCTAACACCTATCCTTCTCAAACTCTTCCAAATTATAGCAGAGGGAGGAACACTCCCAAACTCATTCTAGGAGGCCAGCATCACCCTGATACCAAAACCAGACAAAGATGTTACCAAAAAAAAAGGCCAATATCACTGATGAACAGAGATGCAAAAATCCTCAATAAAATACCAGCAAACAGAATCCAGCAGCACATTAAAAGCATCATACACCATAATCAAGTTGGGCTTATCCCAGGAATGAAGCATTCTTCAATATACTCAAATCAATCAATGTGATACACCATATTAACCAACTGAAGGATAAAAACCATATGATAATCTCAATAGTTGCAGAAAAAGCTTTTGACAAAATTCAACACCGATTTATAATAGAACTCTCCAGAAAGTAGGCATAGACAGAACCTACCTCAGCATAATAAAGGCCATTGATGACAAACCCACAGCCAGCATCGTTCTCAATGGTGGAAAGCTGAAACCATTTCCACTAAGATCAGGAACAACACACATTGCCCACTCTCACCACTATTATTCAACATAGTTTTGGAAGTTTTAGGCACAGCAATCAGAGATGAAAAAGAAATAAAAGGAATCCAAATTGGGAAAGAAAAAGTAAAGCTGTCACTGTTTGCAGATGACATGATACTATACATAGAGAACCCTAAAGATGCTACCAGAAAACTACTAGAGCTAAACAAGGAATTTGGTAAAGTAGCAGGATACAAAATTAATGCACAGAAATCTCTTGCATTCCTATATACTAATGATGAAATATCTGAAAGAGAAATTAAAAGAATAAAATACCTAGGAATAAACCTACCTAAAGAGACAAAAGACCTGTATGCAGAAAACTACAAGACACTGATGAAAGAAATTAAAGATGATACAAATAGATGGAGAGATATACCATTTTCTTGGATTGGAAGAATCAGCATTGTGAAAATAACTATACTATCCAGAGCAATCACATATTCAATTCAATCCCTATCAAAGTACCAATGGCATTTTGCACAGAACTAGAACAAAAATGTTCACAATTTGCATGGAAACACAGAAGACCCCGAATAGCCAAAGCAACTTTGAGAAAGAAAAATGGAGCTGGAGGAATCAGGCTCCCTGAATTTGGACTATACTATAAAGCTACAGTAATCAAGACAATATGGTACCGGCATAAAAACAGAAAAAACAAAAATAAACAAATGGGACCTAATGAAACTTAAAAGCTCTTGAACAGCAAAGGAAACCATAAACAAGACAAAAAGACAACCCTCAGAATGGGAGAAAATATTTGCAAATGATTCAGCGGACAAAGGATTAATCTCCAAAATATACAAGAGCTCATGCAGCTCAATATCAAAAAAACAAACAACCCAATCCAAAAATGGGCAGAAGACATAAATAGACATTTCTCCAAAGAAGATATAAGATTGCCAACAAACACATGAAAGGATGCTCAACATCACTAATCATTAGAGAAATGCTAATCAAATGTACCATGAGGTATCACCTTACACCAGTCAGAATGGCCATCATCAAAAAA
>NC_041224.1:176838542-176877241 GCF_002837175.3 Physeter macrocephalus
TCCCACTACTGGGCATATACCCTGAGAAAACCATAATTCAAAAAGAGTCATGTACCACAATGTTCACTGCAGCTCTATTTACAATAGCCAGGACATGGAAGCAACCTAAGTGTCCATCGACAGGTGTATGGATAAAGATGTGGCACTTATATACAATAGAATATTACTCAGCCATAAAAAGAAACAAAATTGAGCTATTTGTAGTGAGGTGTATGGACCTAGAGTCTGTCATACAGAGTGAAGTAAGTCAGAGAGAGAAAAAGAAATACCATATGCTAACACATATATATGGAATCAGAAAAAAAAAATGGTTCTGATGAACCTAGGGGTAGGACAGGAGTAAAGACGCAGATGTAGAGAATGGACTTGAGGACACAGGGAGGGGGAAAGGTAAGGTGGGAGGAAGTGAGAGAGTGGTATGGACATACATACACTACCAAATGTAAAATAGATAGCTAGTGGGAAGCAGCCGCATAGCCCAGGGAGATCAGCTCCGTGCTCTGTGGCCCCCTAGAGGAGTGGCATAGGCAGGGTGGGAGGGAGACACAAGAGGGAAGAGATATGGGGATATATGTATACATACAGCTGATTCACTTTGTTATACGCCAGAAACTAACACCACATTGTAAACAATTTTGCTCCAATAAAGAGGTTAAAATAAATAAATAAATAAAATATATGCAACGTTAAAAAAGAAAGCTCACTGAGTGATTCTGTTGGGTTGAGAAACACTACCTTAGGGGGAAGAGGGATGCAGAGGATGGGGATGTGGAGGGCTTTATTTCAAGGCACGGACTTCTAAAGCAGCACAGAGTCTGGTTGCCATGCAGGTAGAGAGGGTGGGGCTGGTGGAGGCTGAGGCTGGACGGAGGTGGCGCCAGATTGGGAAGGCTTTGGACAGCGGTCCAGGGAGTTCTGACTTTACCTCCAGGTTTTAGGGGAAGGAGGGCACTGAAGTTCTTGGCGGGGGGAAGGCCAGCTGAGCTCTGGAGTTTGGAAGGTCCTCTGGGGGATTCAGGACACAAGACGACGGATGCCAGATGTCAGGAGTGGCGGTGGGCGAAACCGGGCAGGAATGGGCGGGGCTGATTGTTTGCTTGCCTGAGAGATACTGGACGCTGGGGCCTGAGGGGCCAGGGAACCAGGAGAAAAGGGAGATGCCCAGGGTTCAGGCCTGAGCACCCAGGAGAGCCAGATGGAACCACCAGGATGCCCTGGGGACAGAATGAACAGGGCATGGATCCTGTTCTCAAGCCCCCAGCCATTGTGTGTATTTCTGGGCGCACTCTGAGGCCAAGGTTACCGGGGATTTAACTCGTGGCTGTTTGTAAAATGAGCATAATTTAAGTGCGAGGGATGGGCTCCATCCTGCCCTCCCTCCGAGCTGCATCCAGATAAAGCGGCATCTGAAGCTGTGGCCATTTAATGTATCATTAAATACACCTTCTTGCACTTGGCACATAAACCCTGATAAAGTTTCACCTTTTAACAAAATAAATGATTCAATTAACAAGATGAAAAACAGCAGTGTGGTGGCAGGCGCACTTGGTGGCCGGAAAAAAAAGCCTGGAGAAGAATTATCCCAGCAGGAAGTTAATGCGGGCAGAGGCCCAGTGCTCGGTGGGCAACCGCTGACTGCCAGCCTGCCGGCCTGGGGTGGATGGGGCCTGCTGACCGCTGATGCAGCGGGGGGCGCCCACGTTCTGGGCCAGGGCCTGGCGGGGGCTGTGGGCTCCGGGGAGCTCCCTGAGCTGAGCCCTGAGCTCTGGAATCAGGCAGGGCTTAGCGCGCGAGCGTGAGCCAGTGTGTTTGTGCACACGCACTGGAATCCCGGCGTTGGCCTGTCCCAGCACCAACAAATCACAGTCACCCTTTAATGATGAGACACCCCTAGGCCAGGCTCTGTGCTAAATTTTTACACGTTTTATCTCTGGAGGACAGAGAGTGACCTGGGAGGTAGGACACCGGGTTCTGTGTTCAAACTTCGTATAGCTTCGGAATAACAACTCGCATCTCCACCTCCATGTCCTCCTGGGCAGATAGAGAGGGTTGGACCAGGGAAGGCATCTCACTGGGGAGGCAAGGGCCTGTGGACAGGCCTACAGACCTGGTTGAGAAAATAAAATTGTATATTTATTATCACTAACCTCTAACTGAGCGGAGCCCCTCCGTCAGGACGGGGACAGCGTGATGTCGGCACAGTGTTTGCAGTGCCTGTGACTTGGTTACCAACAGGAATCCCAGGTACTTTCCTTTTCCACTGGCATTGTTGCAGAAAATTCAAAATACCATTAACACTGCTCGCTACCCTGAAATTATGGTGGTTATTAGACCCTGTGGTCGGGCTTGTTATTTAATGCATTAATGAGGAAGCACGTGCACTCCTACATCACAAATCTGTTTTTAATATTTGATAATTTTCAAAATAATGGGTTTCCTTTGTCATCACATGTGTTTTATTTTATGCAGGCAGAAGAGTATTCTGAGAAAAGGTGCCAGGCGTCAGTCACCTGTCGGAGGGTCCAAGGCATGAAAATGGTTTAGGTCAACTGGGCTAGGGATTTCCAAGGGTCCCTCAAATTCTGATGTCCTGTTATTCCATGGAACTAGAGCAATCATCACGACAATGAAGTAGTTACAGAGTGTTGTATGCCACGGCCAATGTTATTTTTTTTTAATTGAAGAATAGTTGATTTACAATATCGTGTTAGTTTTCAGATGCACAGCACAGTGATTCAGTTATACATACACACAAGTTTGCAGAACACAAAATGGGCCTGTTCAGAGAGGGCCGCTGGCTTGTCAGACAAGTTGCTCCATATGCTTAAGCTATCTTTCTTATTTTCCTCCCCTCACAACCCCTGTGCAGTCTCTCTTTAGGGGTCCCCTCCTCCAAGAAGCCTTCCCAGGCTGCCCTATGGCTGTTCCTGTGGTGTCTGCTGGCTCGTCCGTCCCCTAACCCGGATCGTGGGTTACTTGAGAGCAGAAACCAGCTCTTTTCTCTCTCTGTCCCCCAAGCCTGGCCCAGCACTTGGGCAAGCAGACCCTCGATACGTATTTGCTAAAGAAAGAGGGAGGGGAGGGATGGAGGGAGGGAGGGAGGAAGAGAAGAAGGGACCCATCGGTTTTTGGACCCACAACCTCAGTGCTCCTTAAACATCACACAGCTTAATGGGTGCAGATCCGCCCAAGCCTCTCTTGCAGTTGGCTTGTGTCTCTTGGACACAGGACAGTTTCTCTCTTCCCTCAATCATGGAAGACCCAGAGTCTTCCATTGCCCTTGAGCGGCCCATGAGTAGTCCTCTAGCTGGTTTTTTCTGGAAACTGTGGAGACCAAAAAAAACAAAGGATAAAGTGTGGCTTTTTTTGAAAGGCATGATGTTGTCTTTCAATAAGAAGAGAAACCTTGATAATAAAATCTCCAGACCCCAAGGAGCAGGAGTGACTTAAGGAAAGACCCCAATGGGAAATACAAACTCAACACTCCATTACAGCCAGTGAATTCACCAGATTGTTCAATGTTTTGAGTTCAGTATTTGGGTCAACGAGCAACGGGTTTTCCCCTTCCAGGAGTAGCCTATTTAATGCTTAGCTGAGTTCTAAGCATCCTTCCTGGTCATGCTCTAGGGTCATGCTCTGGGGTAAATGCCCTGGTCTAGAGATTTATATCAGCTCCCTCTCTACAATCTCCATGGTTTTAATCAGAATAAAATGTCCTCATCTGGAGCCCACAAGGTGAATGGCTTCTCTGGGTTTAAAAGCATGAGAAACCTCGATATTGTAAATCAACTATACTTCAATTTTTAAAAATTAAAATAAAAAAATTGTTTTTAAGCATGAGAAACCAGAAAGAACAGTCTTAACTCTCAGAAGATGCTGGACCCCCACCTCCACCACTTTGTGTAGCCAAGTTTCCCCAGGAACTGTGGAAGGTTGGATCTCCAAAGAGGAGAAAGGCTTCTGTCTCCTCTGGGCGCTGTGAAGCATGGCTTCAGGCGGGTGAGCTGTCCGAGTGAGGTCAACAGGCAAAGTCAGCATTGGAAGGAATGCCAAGGCCTGACGTTTGTGTAAGGCTTGGCCGTGGAGGAACCTCAGCTCCCTTTGGCCAGCACCTTGTGAGCCCTGGTGGAAAGGCTGAGCGCCGGATGTCCGTGGTTGCAGAGCATGAGTTTAGGAGGGTTCCAAGGCTGGATCTGCCCCGCAGCATCACAACATCTGAACACAGGTGTCTCTGCTCTCAGGAGAGC
Organism: Physeter macrocephalus; assembly: GCF_002837175.3. NCBI lineage: Eukaryota > Metazoa > Chordata > Mammalia > Artiodactyla > Physeteridae > Physeter > Physeter macrocephalus. The sequence goes on from NC_041224.1 coordinate 176,842,790, forward strand.
ACCTCTCCTCATCCCTCCTTCAGCTACCGAGTGCCCATAATGTGCAGGGAATCCTCATCCTCCCAGCACCTCGCCGTGCAATACTTAATACCCCCACTTCACAGAGGAGGAAACTAAGGTTTCCAAAGAGAATGTGGTGAGTTTTCAGTCGCCAGGCGTTAAGTGCTTCCTGCACAGCACAGGAGCAGTGACACATACCAGACACGCAATGCTTTCTCTAATCTTCATACTCACTCTGCTGGGAAGGATTATTAATCCCATCCCATAGATGGGGAAACTGAAGCTCGGGGAAGGGAAAGAATGGTCCCTGAATCACACAGCTGGAAAGTGGCAGAGTCAAAATTCAAAGCCAGGTGCACCTAACTCCCTAGAAAGTCCACAAGGCAGGCAATGGCACAGGGACACCCAGCTTGGGCGAAGAGAGGGTAGGGACAACAGGAAGGAGTGAGCATGTTTGCCTCAGAGTCTCTGACCACCAGTCACCACCCTGTTGCCTTCTCGGGCTGAGAGGTTCTCCTTTCCTAGGACTGAGCTTCAGGGTCCAAGCCAGGAGTGCTTGTAAACATCATCTGCCACACCACGGTGTTCCCCTTGACCTCGTGCAGGTGCGACGCTAACCTCAAGCTGTGGTGAAGACTGTATGAGTTTCCTGCAGCTGCTGTGACAAAGGACCACCAGCCTGATGGCTTAGAACAAAAGAAATTTCTTATCTCACAGTCCTGGAGGTCAGAAGTCCAAAATCCAGGTGCCAGCAGGGCCATGCTCCTTCTGAAGGCTCCAGAGGAAAATCTTTCCTCACCTCTTCCAGCTTCTGGTGGCTCCTGGCATTCCTTGGCTGTGGCTGCATCACTCCAATCTCTGCCTCTGGGGCCATGTTGCCTCCTCCCCTCTGTTTTCCTGTCTTCTCTCTTCTGTCTCTTAGAATAATGCCCATCATTGGATACAGGACCCACCTTAATCCAGGATGAGCTCACACTGAGATCCTTTCCTTAATTACATCTGCAAAAACCCTTTTCCTAATATTTTCATGTTCTGAGGTTCCAAGTGGACATATCTTTTAAAGAGAGTCACCATTCAACCCATTACAAAGACCTTAATTCCTTTCTCCCCATTCCCAGCACTTTTGATACCACCATACTACTCATCTCTGCCCCTCCCCACCCTACCCCCTACACCTGGGAGGTGGCATGGCCCATGGGAAAAGCATGGGTTCTTGGGCCACTCAGACTTGGCTTTGCATCTCAACTCTTCCATGGGCCAGCTATGTGGCCCATACAGGCTACCAGACTTCTCCACACTTTCCTAGCTTCATCTCTTAAATTGAGCAAACCCCACTTACTCCTTTTAGGAGACTCGTATGATCTAATGAATGATACCTGGTGGGTTCTCAACAAATAGTGCGCACCCCTCCTGCCTCCCTACATGTGTAAAAATCCAAGAGATCAGAGTCATGTGGGATTCACTGAGAGGGTCACACAGCTGACCAAGGTCAACAGGAACTGAGATTTCATGCACAGCTGTGGGATCCATCTTCCAAGGACTGTGTTGAATGTCACTAGCTGATATGAGGACAAAGCTTTACACCAACACATGCACTTGAGCACATGTTAGAAATCTATGCGCTTGGGAGGAAACTGAGTTGATGTGACTTGCCCAGCATCACAGCAGGACCTAAAGCCCTGGCTTCAGAAAACACCTGTCCCATTGTTTCCCAAGCCACCTGGAATCTGCATGGAAGAGCTCCTTGGCTCTTGACAGCAGTACAAAAATCTATCTGCCCATAGCATTCCATCTTCCTAGATCTAGAGGGGCTTCAGAGTGCCCTCCCTCACCTGACACTCTTATTTGTCCTTCAGTGTCAATGAAGTTCCCCTCCACTGGCCCCAATAAGCCCTATTGCTCCTGTTGAGTGTGACCATTTGTGTGCTTGTCTTTCCCAGAACATGGTGGGCTCGCTGTGGCTGTGATCCCATGCCTGATCCATCCCTGCATCCCTGTTGTCTGACTCAGGCATGACACCTAGTAGGACCTTATTGGACCATAAGGCCACACCAACCAAGACTCAAGTTTCTTTGTCATTTGCAACACGATTGATGCTCACAAGGGAAGGAAAACGATAAAAGCGGACATTGGTGGGCAAACTGGTGGGAACCACTGAGCTAGTTGAAACTCTTCATTTTCCACAGAAGCAACCAGATGCCCTGATGTGAAGTATCTTGCCCAAGATCTTCAAAGAGCAAGAAATGTGACCCAGAAATATGATTCATCGTCCCCACTCCACTTCCTTGTTTGAGAATTGAGGGAGAAGATGGAAGGTGGGTACCAAGAAGAGGAGGTGCCTCTTTCTAGGAACATGGCTTCTGTAATTAACTGGGGACCCTGGGCCCAAAACTCTTTCTGGCTTCAAGCCCATCTTTAAAGCTCCCACTAGTGTTAATTAAAAGACCTTTCTCAGCACTCCCCCGACCAGCCTCTGCTGAGAACTGAGTTGCCTGTACCTCCATGGACAGAAACAGCATCTTTCACCATACCATGCTGGCTGCTCTCAGCAGAGTGGACTGTACCTTCGCAAGGGTTAGGAGAACTCAAGAGTCGTTGAAGAGGTACCTGGTCTGCATAAGGGAGGTACCAGCCAGCCCAAGAGGACTGAAATTTGGAAACCGAGCAGGACCTTGTGGGATCCTCCTGGTTACAAAAGCCCTTCCGTGTCCCCTGTTTCTTATATGAAGGAAGAAGGCTTCAGGCTCCTAGACCCTCCCTGAGTTCCAAAGGGTACATTTAAATAGTTTCTAATTAGAGAAGTGAGGGAATGCAGAAACAAAGTTGGAGCAGTCAAGAGACAATAGTGCAGCGATTAAAGCAGGGTCCTGGTTCCTCCTCAAGGGATATACCTAACAATACCTTTGAGTTCCTCTGCAGGAACTAAAACCCCAACCCAGGTGGAGGATGGTAACTTCAGGCTGAACACAAGATTCCTGGAGCACCGCCCTGTCACCTCACCACCAACCAGTCAGAAGAAAGTCTGCACATAGTAAAAGTTAAGGAAGATTCTGATCCCCTCCCCAAATGATTAACTGTGATTAATTTCCCCTTTCACCCTTTAAAAACTTTCGTGGTTAGCAGAATTTTCCGAGTTGGTTCTTGGACATGAGTCCACCTCCTCCCCAGGTTGCTGGCCTCCTGAATAAAGCAAACTTTTCTTTCCAACCAACACTTGTCTCTCGAACGTTGGCTTTCAAGTGGCAAGGAGCTGAACCTGAGTTCAGTAAATTTAAAAGCCAGTTGCGTTGGGGCTTCCCTGGTGGCGCAGTGGCTGAGAGTCCGCCTGCCGATGCAGGGGACACCGGTTCGAGCCCCGGTCCGGGAAGATCCCACGTGCCGCGGAGCGGCTGGGCCCGTGAGCCATGGCCGCTGAGCCTGCGCGTCCGGAGCCTGTGCTCCGCAACGTGAGAGAGGCCACAGCAGTGAGAGGCCCGCGTACCGCAAAAAAAAAAAAAAAAAAAAAAGAAAAAAAAGAAAAAGAAAATAAAAGCCAGTTGCATTAAGTAGAAAAAGAGGGAAGGGGAAGAGAATGGAAGAAACAGAAAAAGAAAGCAGCAATGGGTAGGAGGGTAACAGAGAGCAAGGTGGGGGAGGCAGGTTCTGGGTCATAGGCTTGCATGGGCCATGTTGAAGAGTGTGCTCTTCACTATATCTCAGTAAATCACCAAAGGGTTTAAACAAGAGAGGAGCATATCAGGCTTTTTTTCTTTTTTAAGAGATCAAGCAAATTGCATTAAAAAGAATTTCAGAGTTAGTGGGAAGAGAACTGCCATCACTTCTGATATCTTTTAAAAGTTTGGGCTCCCCAAGTTCATCCATAGATAATACACTAAAGAGACAGAAGTCAATGAAGGCTGTTAAATTCGTAGTTAATTTTTGTTACAGCTAAAGGATAGAGATTAAAATCAGCCAAAGGAAGAAGCATGCAGGTTTGAGTCCAGAAAGTGAAACTGAACAGGACCCTATGGGGCTCCAGGGCACAGAAGCCTTTCTGTGTCCCCCATTTCTTGTTTGTAGGAAATAAGCTTCAGCCTCCATGACCTTCCCTGAGTTCCAAAGGGCAGATTCAAACAATTGTTGATCAAGGAAGGGAGGGGATGCAGAAACAAGGGAGGAGCAGTCAAGAAACAATAGTGCAGGGTCCTGGCTCTCCCTCAAAGGATACACGTAACAATATCTTTGAGCTCTTCTACAGAACTAAAACCCTCACCACATGGAAGATGTTATCTACTGGATGAAGCATTCTTAATTCCAGAGAAGGTCACAGTTTGATAACCTTGAGAACCAGAGAAGCTCATCAGGAGACCACCTGAGGCCAGATTAAAGGAGTGCAGGCCCTGCACACACCCTGATCCTTATCAGCAACTCCGCCCTTGAAACTTCACTGTAAAACTCCTCACCAAATCCCCCTGGGTTGGGACACAGTATTTGAGGGCACAAGCTCGTTGTGTCCCCCTTTGCCTGGCAAAGCAATAAAGCTATTCTTTTCTACTTCATCCAAAACTCTGCCTCCAAGATTTGATCCGGCACCAGTGCACAGAGACCGAGTTTTCAGCATCAGAAGGCTCCAAATGCAGAGCTTCCAGTTGTCCTCTGCCCATGGAGTCAGGGACAATAAACCTTTCCCAGCGTCAGTGTGTGACAATACACATGGAGTATTGCCAACAAGTGAAGCTCACCCAAGCCTTGGTATTCATAGTCCTGACTTGGGCTCAATCTGCCCATGTGGCTGATCTGTCCTCAGCCCCACCACAGGCTGAGCTGATACCTTGTGACCCAAAGCCCCCACCCTAAATCACAGTGTTGGTGTAGCCCAAAGTCCCCAGGGAAACAAGGACACCCCTATCAGGGATAACATTACAAAGACTTAGGCAAAACCTCCAAGGAGTTGAAGGCAAAGGCCAGACCTCTCTCTGAGCAACATCAAATGCGTTCCTACACAAGAATGGACTGGAGAGGGGCTGAGGTGGAGATGAGGAGAGCACATAGGAAGTGACTGCATAGTCCAAGTGAAAGATGCAGGTGACCAAGCTAGGATGGTGGTTGGGATATTAATGGTGAAGAGGGAGGCATACCCAAGAGAGATCTGACTAGTTTCATTAGAGATTAAAAAATAAATTCTGGGACAATTTTTACTCCAACCAAGATGGAGTAACAGGGACAGGATCTTTTTTTTTGCCTAAGACAATCAACATTTATTTATATATTTATCAAATATATGTATACATCAAAGGTTTTCAAGACCATGAAGGACATCAGGCAGTAAAGAACCATGATCCCAGTGAGAAGAGAAACAAATGAAGCGAGTGTCACAATTGTCCCAGTTTAATGCCTTGAGAGTTTACAGAAAGGGTTGAGGATGTGAAGCTGAGAACAAAGGAGAATAAAGTGGACAGAGTTTGCAGGACAGAATACTGGCGAGAAGAGAGCTGCAGTGAGAGAGAACTCCAGAAATGTGCAGAGTGTTCTCAGAGCAACAGCTGAGTTTGGACCAAGGCATGTGTGTGAGGAAACTACACAAGGCTGGGGAGAGAACCATCCAATGGGATTAAAGGAACTGGTACCTGGTGCTCACACAGAGCCAGGAGTAGTCCCTATTCCCACCCACTAGACTGAAAAGCCTCATGATTCATGGAGTATTGGCTAGAACAATCAGAAAGGTTTGGGTTCAGTAGAGAAAAATAATTAGACTTGGATTGAAAACTAGTCTGACCCTGCCTAACAAAACTTAAAGAAAAACTTGAAAAGATCAAACTTTTTTGTCAAGTAAATTAATTGTGTCACATAACAAAGTTCAAGAATATAAAAATACAAAAATATCTAGCACCAAACAAGGTCAAGTTCACAATGTCTGGCAACCAAGCAAAAATAACCAAGCATGCAAAGAAGCAGAAAAATATGACCAATAAAAAGAATGAAATAGAACTTCTAGTGATGAAAACTTTAACACCTGAGATGGAAAATTCGCTATATGGGACTAATAGCAGATTAGACCTTGAAGAAGAAAAAAATAGTGAGTTTAAAGACATAAAATAGAAACTACACAAATGAAGCAGAAAGGAAGAAAAATTAATGATGCATTAAATGCATCAATGAGTCGTATTTGAAACTGGAGCTCCAGAAGATGAGGAGGGGTAGGGCCAAATTTTTTGGAAAAAATAATTGCTGAAATGTTTTTCCAGATTGGATGAAAACTGTATGTTACAGATCCAAGTTGTTCAATGAACCTCAAGCACAAGAAACCTGATAAAACTATACCAAATCATATCATCAAATTGTTCAAAACCAGTAAGAAAGAGAAAAACTCTTAAAAGCAGTAAGAGAATTACAACCTTTACAAACTGTCAAGCAAGGGACTTCCCTGATTGTCCAGTGGTTAGGACCCCATGTTTCCAATGCAGTGGGAGCTGGTTCGATCCCTGGTCAGGGAACTAAGATCTCACATGCCTCATGGCCAAAAAATGTAAAAAAAAAATTTTAATTGTGAATCACTATATTGTACACCTGTAATTTATATAATATTGTACATCAACTGTATGTCAATTTAAAGAGTCCAAAAAAAAAGCAGTAAGAGAAAAAAAAAGCCAAGACAAACAGAGGAGTGAAGGTAAGAATGACATGTTTTTCTGGTCAGAAATGATGCAGGCTAGAAAACAATGGAGCCATGTCTTGAACGTCCTGGAAAGGAAAACAAACTGTCAACCCAGAATTCTATAACCAGCAAAATATCTTCCTAAAATGAAGGGGAAAACAAGACTTTGAAAGACATGCAAAAGCCAAAAATGTATCTTCATCGGACAGAAGGGAAAATATAGCAGATGGAAATACAGATCCAAACAAAAAATAAAGAGCACCAGAACTGGTAAATATGGGGGTAAATATATGACTTGTTCTTATTATCTAGATCGCTTTAAAGATGGCTGACAATTTAAACAAAAATAATAACAATGTAGTGTGGAGTTTATAAGATGTAAAAAGTAAAATATAGGACAGCAGTAGCACAAAGGTCAGGAGGGAAGAAATGGAACTATGCTATTATAAAATTTTTATACTGTACTTAGAGACACAAAATATCACTTCAAATTAGACTATGATAAATTAAAACAACCACTAAAATTATCAAATAAATAGTTATGGCTAATAATTCAACAAAGGAGACAAAATGTAATCCTAAAAATACTCAGTTGATCCCAAATAAGGCAGAGTAAATGGAAAATAAAAACAACAGATTGGGCAAAAAGAAAAATGAAATAGCCAGGTGATAGGTTTAAATCTAACTATATCAATAATTACATTAAATATAAATGGTCTAAACATCACCAAATGGATGATTTTTTTAGAAGCATGATACAGTAAATGATGCTGGAAGAATTGGATATCTATATGGGAAAAAATAAGCTCAATCCATACCTCACACCATATACAAAAATTAACTCAAAAAGAATCATGGACCTAAATGTAAAACCTAGAATTACAAATATTCTAGAAGAAAACATAGTAATACATCTTCATGACCTCATTTTTTCTGCCTCTGGGCATTTTTCCAGGCCATTCTGTCTACCTGGAGTACTCTTACCTTCAACTCTGTGCATCAAGTTGTTACAGGAATAGCTGTTCTTGCAAACGTATAATTTTTCAGGATGCAAATCAAATATTATCTCTTCCACATTCTCTAAACCCTTCCAGCTGGAATTTATCTATCCTGTTTTGAAATTTCCCAATCTGCTCTCATTTTTCAGCATTTCTCACAGACTGTCTAGAATTAAATATATATTAATACTAATATATATAAATATAAATATATATTACATATATTCATTTTAGAATATGTATATATCCTAAATTTTGTATAAGACAAGGAGCTCCTTGAAGACAGAAATCAGGTATAATTTATATTCTAAACTCTCCCAGGGTCTAGCAAGGTACTTGACATGGAGTAGCCATCACTAACATTTACCAAGGCTTTATCATATGCCCAGGGAGTGATGGAGGTGACAGTGCAAAGTCAGCCCGTGTGTTCTGCTGCTGGGATTTTAAGAGCTGGAAACACATCTGATAGACAAGCCTGTCCAATGCCTTGATGATCACTGCAAATATCCATCATTTCTTTTTCTTTTCCATTACGGTTTATTGCAGGATATTAAATATGGTTCCCTGTGCTACACAGTAGGATCTTGTTGCTTATGTGTATCTGTTAATCCCAAATTCCTAATTTATCCCTCCCTCCCTTTCCCCTATGGTAACAATAAGTTTGTTTTCTATTCTATGAGTCTGTTTCTGTTTTGTAAATAAGTTCATTTGCATCATTTTCTGGATTCCACATATAAGTGGTATCATATGGTATTTGTCTTTCTATTTCTGACTTATTTCACTTAGTATGATAATCTCTAGGTCCATCCATGTTGCTGCAAATGGCATTATTTCATTCTTCTTTTATGGCTGAGTAATATTCTGTTGTATATATGTACCGTATCTTCTTTATCCATTCATCTGTTGATGGGCATTTAGGTTGCTTCCGTGTCTTGGCTGTTGTAAATAGTGCTGCAATGAACATTGGGGTGCATGAATCTTTTCGACTGAGAATTTTCTTCAGCAAATATCCATCATTAAACTCACCATTAGACTGTGAATACTGAGCAGTGTAAATTTGGGCAGTTCAACATCTTTACCCCACATGCCCAGTTCCGGGGGCCAACGCACACATGTAATGGAATCACTTGATCACTCAAGAATTGCACTGGTCACTTTCATAATTTTTTATTATTTTTTGAATGCCCCTTCTATTTGGTGCCATTAAATCACTGAAACCAGAGCTTGGCCTCAATTCTAGCATCACTGGGGCAGGTGGGGGCGGGGGGTGTGTGTGTGTGTGGAATGTAGGTTTTATTATAAATTACATGGGAGGAGGTAAGAACATGGGCTTGTAGGACCAGGGAGGATTTTTCTGGTATAAGGAGGCTCTCAAGGAAGCTAGATCTATTCTCAACCAGATCCAGGAATTAGGTGGAAGGAACTGGCATCCGTGGCTTTGCCCATTAAATGAATAGAAAAATATGCTGGTTCCTGTGCTAGGTGCTGGGAATGCCACCCTGAACACCACCCAACCTTTCCCTGGAGACAGTTTCAGTGCAACAAATGTGCCATGGTAAGCCCAGAGACTCTGACCACGCAGAGGAACGGCACCTAACTCAGACCTGGGGAAGAGGGCTTCCTGGAAGCAAGCAAGGCAGACTCAAGGAAGCCACCAATCTAACCAGAAGCAGGTTGCACATGCAGAGCTTTCCAGGCTAAAGCTCAGGTGCAGGAGAGCAGACGGCCACTCTGGGCCCCTGTGAGAAGGGTGGGGTGGCTGAAACCACGGGGTGAGGAGCTAGAGGAGGGGGAGGCTGGAGAAGGAGGCCAGAGCCAGATCCCAAAGGACGGAGGGCCCAGGGTGCAGAGCTCAGCATTTGGCCTTTATCTTAAAAGCAGTGGCGTCTCATGAGAAGGTCAAATACACAACAGAGGACATGTGATTGGCTGCTCTAAGTGGGAGGAGCTTAAAGGACCCCAGAGAGACCTGTAGAGCTTGCTTTCACCAGGAGGGAAGGCCATTTGGAACGGGTGGTGTGGGCAGAAGTGCCCAGACAAAAGTCAACTCCTCAGAGAAATGAACATTAAATTACAAACTGAGATTAAATACTAGGAAGCCTAGGCTTCCCAAAGAAGTGACATTTGAGTGGGGACTAAAGAGAGAAGAAAGCCAGGTGACCATTGCTAAACCCTTCCAGGCACAGGGAACAGTATGTGCTAAGGCCCTGAGGCAGGAGGGGCAGCCCTGGCCTCTCCTCGCCTCTCCATGCTCGTCTTACAGGAACCCCACATTCCATCGCCCTGAGAGCATGCTGTGCTTTCCCACCTTCCCATCTGTGTTGCTCCTCTTTTTCCTGGGCCCCCTGGGTCTGATCCCAGGAGCACCTCCTCTGTAAAGTCCTCAGCTCGCCAGGCACTCGGCCCCTCCACGCTCTGTGTCCCCGTAACACTGTATTCTTCTCCCCTCCCGCGTTTTTCATTTCTGAAAGGGTTCAAGCTTTCGGCGTTCCCGCTAAATTACAAGCTCCTTGAGTCCAGAGACTGTATTTTTGTGTGTTTTGTTTTCATCTGGCGCGTGGCAGGCCCTCAACGAGCAGGGATGTTTACATGAAGAGATTAATGCAGGTTTCTCAGCCTTGGTGCTATTGGCGGTTGGAGCAGATACTTCTTTGCTGTGGGGAACGTCCTGTACGTAATAAGATGTTTAGCATCATCCCTTCTTCTACCTGTCAGATGCCAATAACATCTCCCCCCAAGGCCAAGTTGTGACCATCCAAAATGTCTCCAGGCACTGCCCAATGTCCCCTGGGGGTAAAAATGGCTCCCAGTTGAGAACCACTGGATTGGACAAATCCACGCTCTTACTTTTCCAGGCAGGGAAACCAAGGAGCAGAGGCTGTCTGTCCGCCAGGCTTTTTCTCCTTGGAGGACTTCTAGTTGACAAGTAAACAATCAGACGTGAAAGTAAAGCAAGAAGGAAAGGAAATGGGCCTCTAAAATCACACGGACTTTCTTATCTTAAGTCTTCTGCCAACATCAACTATGTAACCACGGAGTTGATTCTCATCTTGTAAACAAGAAGGAAAGCGGTTTGCAAGATAACGCTCTCCCTCCCAGGCACTGAGAAAGGCCTGGCCCCTCTCCAGGCCCTGGGACAGGTGGCAACCCTGAGCGTCCCCATGGGACACGGGGGGCAGCCGCGTTCCAGCCTCAGAAACCTCAGCTGGTGCTGCGAGTTACAGGCTGAGGAAGGAGCGAGTGAGGAAACCAGCCCAACGGAAACAAACTGAGGAATGAGGTGGTGGGGCTTTCTCGCACGAGAATTTTCCCAACGAGAAGAGCCTAGTTGAATGGTTAAGAGTGTAGACACGGGGCCAACTTACATAGATTTGTTTCTGGCTCCCCCGCCTACTGGAAGCGTCACACTGGCTATATTATGCAGACTCTCTGAACCCCAGTTTCCTCACCTGTAAAATGGGCGTCATTAGAACACCTCTGTGAGTCGGTTGTGTTGAGTCCTTAGCACAGAGAGGACCAAGTACAGGGCAAGCACACGTATGTGTCACCCGCTGTTACTGGGCACACACACCAGCTCAAGACCTGAAAGATTTTAAATATTTTAAGAATGAGAAGGAGGCAGCACGAGAGGCTGGACTTGGGTGACAGAAGAGGAGACGCCCAGATCTGCCGCGTTACCCACGTCTAATTTTGGTGTCCTCGTTGAGGAAAAGGAGATCATGAAACCTCCCCTGCTTGCTTGTCAAAGCCATAATAAGAATCCAATTAGAACAATGTAATAATACACTCAAATTGTCCCCAAGTTCTCATAACCAAATATATGGCAAAAATATTCACATTTATTATGTAAACACCCTTGTGAAATATGCAGCTTACCTTTCGTCTCTCTGTTCCTTCTGTATATTTTTACTTCATCCTGGAAACTTGCTCTGTGCCACAGTAGGAACCGAATGGAGAAATAGAACCAATAAAAACAGTAATTCTAGAATTGGTAATTTTAGAACTGAAAAATATATTTTCTGAAATAAAGAGATTTTCATGGATGGACTTAATAGCTAAATAGACATGACAGAGGAAACACTGAAGAACACCACAATAAATCAATGAAAATTATTTAAGGTAAAACATGGTGAGAAAAAGTCAATAAACAGGGGATTGTTTGATGATCTCAAAGAGTACAACACATATAATTGGAATAGGACAAGGAGAGAGAATTGAGGATGCAAATATTTAATAAATAATGCTTCATATTTCCCAAATTTGATGAAAAACATATAATTGCAAACATAGGATGCTCTATGGATATCAGGTAGAAAAAAGGGAAAAAAGCCCAAAATAGGGTGCATCATATGCAAATGGTTGAAAGCCAAAGATAAAGAGCAGATATTGAAAGTAACAAGAGAGAATTAGTATATTACACAAAAAGAGACAAAATTACAATTAATGGCTGAGTTCTCACCAGAATCCTTGTAGACAAGAAAAGATGGAAACATCTTAAAAGTGCTGAAAGAAAAAAAAAACAAAACCTAGCAACACAGGATTCTATATCCATCAAAAACATTCTTCAATAACACAGGTAAAATATAAGAATATTTTCAGGTAAAAGAAAACCAGAGGAATTCATTGCCAACAGATCTGCTCTAAAAGAAATGTTAAAGGGAAATTCTTCAGGCTGAAAGAAAATGATAGCAGAGGAAAGACTATGTCCTCAGAAAAGAAGGAAAAATATCTGAAATATCTGGGTAGATAGAAAATCATCTTTTTTTATTTTTACCATTTTCTTCTTAATTTTTGATAAACATATATGTACGTTTATACATCTATATCTATATCTACATCTATATCCATAACTATAGCTGTCTATGACTATATCTATATAAAACATAGTTTTGTAGGTTTATAAGTATGTACATTTAGTGCAACAACTGTAATATGATTTTAATGTTTTAGGCAAAGTAGTACATAATATACTATAAAGTATATTACAGTACATAAATAAACTATAGAGATTAAAAAAAATTAGAACAATGTTTTCCTAACATTTTGGACTGGGACCCACAATAAGAAATATATTCTCCAACAAGATCTAGAGCACACACACACAACAGAAACAAATATTTCACAATTCTTACCCTTCTGTGTCATGCGCTCTGATAAATTCTATTCTATTTGATTTACTTTTTTGCAGCCCACGAGAATGACCTTATGATCCACTCATGAGTCATGATCTTCCACTAGAAAAAAAAAAAAAAAAAAAACCACTGGATTTTAGAATAAATACGAGAGTGGCTGGTAAAATTGTAGAGTGATATTCAAGTATGAGTTTGCGTATTAGCATTATGGGTAGTGTTCCCCTTAAACACTGCTGCTTAACAAGGACCCAAAAACTTACCAGTCTGAATCAATACTTTATTATTAACTGTCACAGCTGGGAAGAGTCACTGAGCTCAGCTGGGTGATTCTCTCTTGGCTCAGCTGGAACAGTAGAGTCATCTGAGACCTCAGCTGGGCTGGGCATCCAAGATGGCACACTCAGAGGGCTGCAAGTCCATGCTGGAGGTCAACTGGAGAGCCTACACATGCTCCTCCACGTGACCTGGACTTCTCACAATATGGCACCTTGGTTCAAAGAGAAAGTACACCGAGAGTAAACATCCCCAAAAGCCAGAAGCAAAAGTACCAGCCCATGAAGGGCTATGCCTGGAAGTGACACAGTATCACTTCTGCCTTAGACTATTGGCCAAAGCAGTCCCAGAATCATCCCAGATTGGGAAGGGTAGCAAGTTCGTGCTGCAGGAGAGCTTGTGGGTTGGGAGACGTGGCTGCATCCATCTTTGGAAATACAACCTGTTACAATTGGTGATAAGATTTTCTCAAACCCAGCTCACTCTGTGACAGTGGGTGGATCACTTCACCTGCCCTGGTCTCAGTTTTCTCATCAATAGAATAAGAAACCTGATGAAATGTGTGTAAAAACCTTCCAACTCTAAAGCTCTGCGTTCAGGATAAAGTTGGGGACACATCCACACCATCTAACATGGTATGCATTTGGCATAAGCTAAAATCACCCCCTCGGACTCACCTTGGCTCTTGTTTTGTATTTGCTAAGCCCTGAAATTTTCCAATTAGTTTTAAAATCAGAAAAGACATCTCTTTTTCCTCCTACAAGCAGAGTCATACTGAGAAGATCCTAGTGGGCCGTCCTTGCTTTTCACTCCTCAGACCCATCGAGACATGAACAAGATTCTCTGAAGTACCCATTAGACCAAAATCAAACAGTCACACAATGAGTATTTGCAGCAAGCAGGGTACTTTATTTTATTACCCATCCTGCACAAGCCACACGGGAAAGAACCAAAAACTGCTAGGATTTTATGAAGCATCATTTTGTCAGGCTGAGGGAATGTGGAAAAGAAATGCAGTGGCAACAACTACAAAAAGAACATATCTGCCAGACTTCAAGATCAATTCCAAATATAAACCGAAAGGACTGCTTCTCAGAGGGAATCATATTTCTCGTCCACCGTTATCAAGAAGCTATAGACAACTAAAGTATTTGAATCTGTTCCCTTTCTCCTCGGATATAATCACTAATCTCTCTTCCTTGCCTTCTTTCTTTCTTTTCTGGGGCTGCAGCCCACTCACCTGGCACATAAAACACTCATATTATGACACCCGGGCTTTAGAGATCTACATGAGAATCAGCAAACTTTATTTTAGCCCAATATAGAGAATGTGCGATGCATGGAGGGAACTTTGGGCTTATTCCTCAGATAAGTCATGTATTTCTTTCCTCAAAGAAAAATCCAATATCCTGAGATCAGATGCATATTGAAGCTTTGGTGGAAAAGAACCAGACAGGGCTGGATTAACATGGTCACGTCAGCCTCTCTCCGCAGAGTGATCTGAGAAGCAGAGAGAGATCCTCCGTGGAGGAAGGTCCCAAGCCAGGCAGGGCAGTGCCTCCAACCTGGTCTTCTGCCACCCTCGGGAATGCGTGAGCATCCCTCCCCGTCTGAGCGATTCTAGAAGCACTTTCTGATTTTCCAGCTCACGAGAGATGCGTACGTTTTCTCTCTGTGCTTCAAGATACTATTTAAAAGCAAGCCAAAGACAGCAAGCCTGGACTTTAAGCCTCTTCTGGACCTCCCTCCCCACCCACTGGTCCTGCGTTGCCCTCAGGCCCAGCTAGTCCACGTGAGCCAGGCAGTTGCTGGCTCTGTGCTGCACACACGGTGTGTCATCTGCCCGAGACACCCTCCCCTGCCCCGTTCCTAAGTAGAAGCACCTAGGCATCATTGGGTCCTCAGAACTTACCGTTTGGAACCGGCCCCAGGGAGTGGCACCGCCCTCCACCGTAGTTTCTTGCAACAGAAAGCCAGGAGTCTTTCTTGGTACCTCCCTCTCCCTCAACCACATGCCCCTCCCATCCCCAAGTCCTTGTCCATTCCACCTCTGAAACAGCTCTTAAAACTCCACCACTCTTCTTCCCCAGGGTACCACCATCTCCCACCTGGACCACCTGCCCACCCCGACGTGTTCTTCTGCAGTCTGTTCTATCTGGGGTGACCAGAGTCACATTTGTCCATGAAATCAGGTCGTGTCACGCCCCTGCTTAAAGCCTCCAATGGTGCCCACAACGCTTCCAATAATATCCTACTTCCTGTAAAAGCCCTGCATGACGGCACTCGCCTCTTCCTTCAGACCCACCCCACCACTCACCCCCTTACTCACTGCTCCAGATGCTGGCCACTCTCCAGATCCGAGAATACGCCAGGCTCTTTCCTGCTTCGGAACCCCACACACCCTCTCCCCTCTGCTGGGGCCCTCGTCCTGCTCCTCCCCGCTCGCCAGGACCCCAGGCTCTGCTAGTTCTGCTTCAGCTTTCAGTACAAACATCACCTCCTCAGCACCCCTACTCGACCTGTCCCCCAGATAAAATTACGGCTTCCCATTATCCTCCACCCCAATACCTGAGTTCTCCTTGGAAACATTTATCACAGTTTATAACCGTATATTTATTCGTTCCTTTGCTTGTTCCATGCCTCTGTCCCCACTGGAGGGAAAGTCCCAGAAGGGTGAGGCCCCTGTCTGTTTTGTTCACTATGGTACATCCAGATCCTAAGCCAACACCTGGCACAGGGCAGGCCCTTGACCAGTATGGATGCATGAAAAACCTCAGGGGTGCTTTCTCACGGAGCTCATCACTGGTAAGAAGTGGCCCTCAAGCTGGGGCCCTTGGTAAGGTAGGTGAACCCCGTATCAGCGGAAAGTGCCGAGGTCCAGCAGTCAGCAGTAACTCGGGAGATCGCCTCCAAGGTAAAATGCAAAGTATTGTGTTGGGTACTTCCCGCCACAAAGAGAAAAGCACAGTGCCTGGCAGGCCTCTGATACTCCATATCCAGGAACACTGCTCTGGTCCATAAATCAGACGACACCAACCACTGCCAGCTTCTTTGGGAACCAGACGGCAGCACAAGCAACACTGCCACTCGGACCCCACGACCCGGAAGATCTTATAGTATTAGAAGTACCGGTGGTGGGAGGGGGTCTCTAAGGAGCATCTGCCAAACCCCAGCGAGAGAATCACGGTTCAGGAGGCCCCTGGGGGTCTGCAGCAAGGCCACGCCATCTGCGACAGAGAAGTAGGTGTTTTTTGAAAAATAAATCCTGCTGTGCCATCGGACCCTGATAGAGGTGGAACCCCCGGCCATAGCTTAAGAAGTGGCCAGGTGTCCAGGACTGCCCAAAACAAGCTGGGTCTGTCAGACCCAAGACATAAGGTTGGGGATGCCCTGAAGCTGTCCATCCTAAGACAGAAGGGGTGCCTCTGGGATGGATTATGAGCAGGGCCAGAGGGTGCAGGCAAGCTGCACAAGCAGGTGGCCCAGGACCCCCATCATGCAACAGGGCTGCACTTGCCCCCTTCCTCAATGCACACCTGTGGCTGGGTGAGAGACCCCTCACAAATCCTCCCAAAAGGCAGAGTTTCAAGCAGAGCGCCTGGCCGTCGACTGTGTGGAAGGAGAAGTGGTGTCGATTAGAGTATATACAGACTCGTGGGCAGTGCTGACTGGCCTGGCTGGATGGACAAGGACTTGTAAAGAAACAAACGTAAGATGGGGCACAGGTGGTCTGGGGTGGAGGCAGGTAGATGGATAGATGGGAGTGGTCCAGGTGTGAAGGTCTTTGTGCCACCAGACAGCACCCGTCACCAGCCACCCCCGTGTGGAGTAACCCCAACGGGAGAGATAGAGGCTGCCCACGGGCTCCTCTGGGGTTCCTGCCATGCCCTCCTTCTCAATTGTAATGGTAAATGGATACGTGCAAGAACCTTAGCCTGAGAGAGTCATGGTGACTGGGGTCCCAGGCCTGCACGCCACCAGGTGAGCCCTGAGACCAGCAGACGTTCCCGCCGAGGGGAGAGGAGTCTGACCGATGTCGGGGCCGGGGGACCCCCACCATGACCATGGGTTGCACCTGGAGACTGGCTTCAGTTCATCCACTAACCTTGCTCTTCTAAGCTCCCCCAAAAAGATGGTGACCAGAATCCTGAAGGAGCTGCTCCCCAGGGGTATAGAAAGGAGGGAACTACAAGGGTAGGCTGGGCTGGACGTGGAGATGCAGCGCCCAGATCCCCCTAAACAAAGGACATGTGGCCTCCAGCTGTCACCCCTTCATGGGGCACCCGCACCCGGCTGCAGAGACCCGCCTCAGCCAAGAGCTCCGCCTTCTCAGAGCAGCCCGCGGCAGGCAACAGATGGGGGCAGGAGTGCAAAGGCCCAGCCTGGGCCATAGAGATGGCAGGGCCGGCTGGGGTTCTGTGAAGTCTGATCCTGGCCGGACTTCCTCCTCTGCCCAGTCCTGCTGCCTCCCCCGCCCTCCCACAGGTATTTATCCCTAATCAACACCCTGCCCGTCAACCTCCAGCCCAGTGTCTGCTTCCTGAGGGGCCACCCTGCACACAACGGCAGGTGGGACCCTACCTGAGCAGCTACACTTTGACCAGTTTTAGATCTCGGGGTGCTGTCTTACTCCATTAGGGCTGCTATCACAAAAACCCCACAGACTGGGTGGCTTAAACACATTTATTTCTCACAGTTCTGGAGACTGGGACATCCAAGGTCAAGGTGTCAACAGATTCAGCATCTGCTGAGGGCCCACTTCCTGGTTCACAGACGGCTGCCTTCTTGCTGTGTCCTCAAGCGACGGAAGGGGCAGGAGAGTGCTCTGGGGTCTTTTCTATAAAGACACTAATCCCATTTGCCTCCCAGAGACCCCACTTCCTAATACCATCACATTGGGCATGAGGGCTTCAATGCATGGATCTGGGGGGACACAAACATCAATCCTATTGCAGGTGATGTGTTAAGCTGCCTTTTTCAAAGGGATCCACGGCTGAAAATTAGAAAGCTACGAAAGCCGTTGCACTGCACAGCACTTCCTCCTAAATGCGGCGTTCCCAAAGAGAGCTGAAAAAAAGCAAGAAGAGGATGAAAAACATGGCAAAAAGCAGATGGAGAAGAAGAGGAAGACCTCTGGGTCCCTCAGTCCAGCACGAGGTCCTGGGTGACGCTCAGTTTCCTCTCTGCCCTTCCTCCCACCTTGACTCACTCACACACACACACACACACACACACACACACACGCACACACTTTCTTCTTTTTTTTGGCTGCGCCAAGTGGCTTGCGGGTTCTTAGTTCCCCAGCCAGGGATTGAACCTGTGCCCCATGCAGTGGAAGTGCGGAGCCCGCACCCCTGGACCGCCAGGGAACTCCCACACACAAACTTTCGGCACTCCACTAGACTGGAGCCCCTCAGGGGCAGGGACGGTGCCCATTTCTCTGCGTAGCACAGGTGGGGCTCAGGCAGGGCACGTGGCATTTGCTCAGTACATGTTTGTTGAGTGATGTGTAAGGGCTCTGAGGTGGTTTGTGCACAAGCATAGTTTAGCTCATAGATCCACCTTTATTTCTATCGCTCTAGCTATAGAATAAGTCTTGAAGTCAGGCAAAATGCTTTCTCCTACTTTATTCTTCGTTTTCGAAATTACTGTTGATATTCTAGTTCTTTTGCTTTTTCATATAAATTTTTGAATAATCTTGCCTATATCTACAGAATTCTAGCTGGAATCTCCATAGGAGCTGTGTTAAACCTCTTTATCAATTCAGGGAGAATTCACCTCTTTACTATGTTGTCTGCCGACACGAACACAGCCTGTCTCTCCATTTACTTAGATCATCTTTGATTTATTCCATCAGTACTTTGTAGCTTTCAGCATACAATTCTATACAAGTTTTGATAAATTTACCAAGTATTTTTCTGAGCATTTATAAATGGTATTGTATTTTTGTGTTTCTATTTCCATGTGTTTATTACTAGTTTATAGAAATGCAATTGATTTTTGTATGTTTATCTTGTATCCTATGACTTTACTGAGCTCACTTACTGCTTCTAGAAGTTTTACTGTAGATGTCCTGAAATTTTCTACGTAAACCGTGATGTCATCTGCAGATATGCTTATTTTGATTATTCCCGTCTATTTATAGTACATGATCCTAATTTTCCATTTATAATGATAGTGCAATGTTTTTATGCACACCGCTATATATAAAGCAGATAACCAACAAGGATCTACTGTATAGCACAGGGAACTACACTCAATATTTTGTAATAACCTGTAAGAGAAAAGAATCTGAAAAAAGAAAAATATATATATGTAAATATATTTATATATTTATATATATAAATTGAATATATATATATATAGCTGAATCACTTTGCTGTACACCTGAAACTAACACGACATTGTAAATCAACTATACTTCAATAAAAACATTTCTAAATAGTGTAATGTTTCCATTTTAAACAAATTTATATAGAAAAAAGTGAATTGGTTTAAATAAAAATATTAAATAGTCATAGAGGAAGTGCACAGATAGGGCAAAAATTGTGATGCGTGACATGGCTTGAGAAACCCTGTTTTATAGCACATAACGCTCACACTAACTCTGCCAGGCAGGTTTACATGAGGAAATGGAGGCTCAGAGAGATGAAGCAAGTCGTCTAAGATCACACAGAAAGCACGAGTCAGCGACGGGCTGCACACCCAAGCCTGCCGGAACCCTCAACCCCTGCAGCTCCGCCTCCTCCCTGGCCGCGGAAGGAAAAAAGGGGCGGAGTATCAGGGGTGGACCAGGAGGGCTACAGGAGGGAGCATATAGGAAGAGAAGATGTTACTATTGCTGGTATTAGTTGGGTTTGGGCCTTATATTTATGGCACTAACTCCTAAAAAACCCAGGAGTTGGCCAGTGAGGCCAGCTGTAGGTAAAGACGCTGAAAGAAGGCTTTCACACGCAGTTGCAGAATCCAGAGGGTCTCCACCAGTGTATCTGCTGCACCAAAGCCCCTCTAGACACTCACCCTCGCTCCTCTCTCCGTTGGCCACATCCCAGTTAACTTTGACGCCAACAGCCTTATCCGATCTAAGAAAAATCTCTCCCTCCAGCTAGATGATTCATGACATCACTCCCCTCCGGGGAAGCTGGTAATATGACCTTCCATTTGATGAAGGAGGAGGATTCATTTTTATGGTCTGGCCCCTGCTAATGTGTGTTTAGACAGAGCAGGACGATCAATATTGAAGAGAGGATGCTGATTTGACTCACCGGAGTTGAGGTAAGGACGCTGCCTCCCCATCCATTTTTATAAATCACTTTAAGGGCCTATCGATCTTTCCCCGGGCACCAAGGGGCACGAACCCCTGGGGCAGCAGCCTGCCAGGCCCCTTAACCCTTTCTGATGTCCCCGCTGCTGGCAGGAGCCATCAGCTAGTAACCTGCCCTGGGACAGCAGCTGGCTTGAGACTGGGGCTGAGATGCCCCCTTCTGGGCCCAAAGCCTAGCTGAACCAATTCACAAGTGTTGCTTTCAAAGCATGTGGGAAATAAGGAAGTGCCCTTCACCCCCACACACACCCATGCATACACACATGCACATTCACGAATGCACACACACTTACACACACCCTTTCAGACACACATACAGAGACCCGTGTAAACCTGGATACCAAGCTAAAACAAAGGCATGGAGCTTCTAGGCAAGCACTAGGCCTGTAGCCATTCCGTAACACCAAAAAAAGGGACCATTCAGCGCCTCTCCAAATGGATTCATTTTGACCTGATTCCACCCCTTGGGAAGATGGGAGAAGGAAGCGTAATGGATTTTGCTCTGGGCCACCCCAAATTTCAGGGACAACTTTCAGGTGGGTCACCCCTACCTCTGCCCAGAGATGTCACCCGTACACCTAACGGTTCTCAGCCAAAACGCTACCAAGCACAGGTGCACCATGGAGATAGCTCTGGCGATGTCCCAAGTTGTTACTGAAAATAATAATTTACCAGAGGACTGGGGGATATTTTTATAACTGAGAGCAGAATTCGTCCCTGGAGTAGCATCACTACCAAGTATTTGAATCCCAACCTGCTTTCTTGATTTGGGAATTGCTCACCCCCGTGGCCTGACATATCTCTTTCACGACCACCCACCGTGGTCCTTCATCACTTCAGCGTGGATTGTAGCATCAGTGGGGTTGGGGTCTGCATAGGACCGTGGAGGGATGGGGTCCAACGAGCAACTGGGGTGCAGGTGTGGGTGCTGGAAGGTTTGTGCTGCAGCAAGGGGGCCCCTACGGAGAGCCTCCATCGTCCTCAGTGAAGGCCGATCTTGGGTGGCCTCTGAGAGGTCCTCTGCTGGCCCTACCATGGCCCAGTGGACACTTCTCAGGGGTCAGGGTCAAGGGTGCTCCAGGGAAGAGGAAGCAGGAGGTGGGCGGTAGGGGGAGTGGTGACATGTTCTGCCCTCGCACTAACCTTGAAGATGTCTCCATCTTTGCCTTAATCATAACCAGCTCCACCACTTTTATGGAACTAAAACCAAAACGTCCAACAGGAAGAGAATCAGATACTGCTACTTCCATAGGAAAGGGAAGGGGGGAGTGAAAGGAGGGAGGTTCTTGCCTGACAACCCCTCCATTTCTCAGCCTCTTGCCCCTCACTGCTCTTCCTGCTCCGTTCTCGGCCCCTCCAGGCCACCCTCTCCAATGTGACAAATGGGGTGGTCTTCCCAAGGCACCAAGAGACCATGTCGCCTCCCACGTTAAAAGCTCAGTCTCCACCACTAAGAGGAAAAATTCAGCCCTCTTTCGCTAGCTTTCAAGATCCTTTAGAGTCTGGCCCCGGGGTGTGGGGGGGGTTTCTCCACCACAGACCCCACCCTTCCCAAATACTGCGTCCCACAGGGCCCCCGCGGGTGCTCTCCCCACCTCCTCGCATTCCTTCACGTTCCTGCATCATCACCCCCCAATTCAGGTGGAGAAACGGAGGTCCGAAGAGACTGCGCTGTTGTCCGAGGTCACACACTCGTAAGCCGAAGACCACAGCTTTTCTCCCGAGGGAAAGGGGCAGATGTTTAGGCCTTGATGCATTTTCTCTGCCCTCTTGCAGCCAGGGCGGGGCAGAGGCAGCAACGCCCGAGGGTCCCAGGCAGCTCCTGTTCCTCCCCAGCTTCCCCCTCTTCCCACTGGGTGTCTTTTGATGGGTCCCTGCACCTCTCTGGGCTCTCAATCTGTAAAGTGGAGCTAAAAGCACGGCCTGGGATGACTAGAAAGATTACTCTGGGGGATAAACGTCCATTCCAGGATCCCTCGTTAACTGTGTAGTGAGCACCCATAGCCGCATCCCGTCAGCCAGATGTCGCCACTTGGGAGGCGGGAAGAAAGTGTGTAGGGGCTTGATCTGAGCCACCCCAGATTTCAGGGAGAGCTCTGATCTGGAAGCCCCTGGGACATCCTTGAGTCTCCACCCTGTAGGATTAGAAAAAAAAAAAAAAAAAGAAAGAAACAAACAAAAGCCCAGAATGGGATGGCTTCACAGGGGAATTCTACCAAACATAACCCTGTAGGATTAGAAAAAAAAAAAAAAAAAAAAGAAAGAAAGAAACTGCTACCGTGTTCACAGCAGCATTCTTCACACTAGCCAAAATGTGGAAGCAACCCAAGTGTCCATCCTTGAGTCTCCACCCCATTACGTGCATGCCTGCTGGAAACCAGGAGACCTGTGATCAACGCGTGGGCCGGGGAGATGAGAGTGAAGGATGAGGCTGAGAAAGAGCTGAGAAACAGCGCTGTGGGCCAGGTTCTCACAGAGGAGTGCTGATCTGGAGTCATTTGCTTATAGGAGAATCTACCCATACCTTGCTGTGTGACATGGGTGAGTTCCTGAACTTCTCTGAACCTCAGTTCCTACGGCTATACAACCAGTACATTGAGCTAACCTCTTAGATTTTTCCAGGCATTAAAAGTCCAGGAAGTATCCCCTCCTCTCCCCAACACTGTGCCATGAGACACCCCGGGGCATGTCATTGCTCCCATTTTCAACGTGGGCAAACATTTTCACCTGAGACTCCGTGCCACACATTGTTCCCAAGTTTGCAGAATGAGGGAGGGGCTGGGCCAGGAGCAGAACCGGCTCCATCTGCCTCCAGGGTGGTGCCCGGCCACGGCCCCAGGGAGCCCTGCCCTCCCTCTGTGCAGGCACTGGCCTGAACCGGCTGGCTGGGCCCCCAAGCCTCCCATGCTGGTGGGATGGCCGCCAGGCACAGACCGTGTGTCCTCCACGGCAGCGGCCCTTGCCAAGCGGCCCTGCCCAGACCGCACGAGGAGCTGGCCGCGGCCTGCCAGCCTGTTTCTCATTTACAGCGAACCCCGGCTGCAGCCCAGACATTCCAGAGGGGACATCCAGACGCCAATCCTGCCCAGGGCTTGGGAAACCGGGCTGCAGGCAGCCCCGTGGTCAGAACGCATCACAATGTTTTTCCCTTCCCTGTCGGCATTTTTTAAGTTCCTTAATCCCTCGAGGAGTCTGGTCCACTCTTTGGGGGTGCTGACCTTGGCATTCGAGGCCCCCAGGGCCAATAATGAAAATGACGAGTCAGACCAGGCTGGACTCCTCTTGTGTCCCGTGCTCTCCTGGGTCAGCCCTCCTCTGCATCTGTGCTCAGGCTGGTCTCCAACCTCCTGAGACAGGCTTACCTCCAGCTGGGAGTCCAGAATCTTCCTGGGAGAGGAGGCCCTGGAACAACAGAATTGCCATCAATTACATGTCAGCTGCGGGCTGAAGAGAGGTCCCCTCACCCCCTCCCGGGATGGTGCAGGTGGAATGGCTCTAGCTGTCCCTGGAAGAGTCCTACCCTTCAAAAAGCCTTGAGTGAGTTAATTATAGATGGCCTCCTAATGACGGCAGTAGCGCTCCTGAATTCCACCAAAGTGACAATTTGCCATCAACATAGAGACGGCTGCCCGTGCTGCTGGCCAGCCGGACATCTCGGCAAGAGGCCCCTCCTTCTCCTGCCGCCTCCTCCACCTCCTGCCCAGCTCCTGGATTATCCCTGCTTGGCTTGTTAGTCAAAATAAATTCTTTCTCCTGTGAGGGCTGCCATGTCAGTCCCAAAGGTAAGGCTTTTTCCTTTTTCCCTTTTCTTTTTTTAACTCTGATTTATAAACCCCCTGCTAATGGGACCGGGAGCTTTAAAAAAAAAAAAAAAAAGGGCTTCGCTGGTGGCGCAGCGGTTGAGAGTCCGCCTGCCGATGCAGGGGACATGGGTTCGTGCCCCGGTCCGGGAGGATCCCACATGCCGCGGAGCGGCTGGGCCCGTGAGCCATGGCCGCTGAGCCTGCGCGTCCGGAGCCTGCGCTCCGCAAGGGGAGAGGCCACAGCAGTGAGAGGCCCGCGTACCGCAAAAAAAACAAAACAAAACAAAACAACAACAAAAAAAACACAGTTCCCACAGTATAGCGGGTCCTCAAAAACTCATAGGATCCAGTGATTCCACTTCTGGGTATGCACCCAGAAGAACTGAAAGCAGGGACTCAAATAGATATTCGTGCACTGTGTTCACAGCAGCATTCTTCACACTAGCCAAAATGTGGAAGCAACCCAAGTGTCCATTGACAGATGAATGGTCTATTCATACAATGGAATATTATTCAGCCTTAAAAAGGAACGAAATTCTGAACATGCGGCAGCATGGATGAAACTTGAAGACATCATGCTAAATGAAATAATCCAGTCACAAAAAAACAAATACTGTAGGATTCCACTCAGATGAGGTACCCAGAGCAGTCAAATTTGTAGACAGAAAGCAGACGGTGGGTACCAGGGGCTGGGGGGAGGAGGGGAGGGGATTGACCCCACTCGGGTCCTACATCCCTGCAGCCTGTGGTTTGAGGGGGGGGGGTTTCCAGTGCTCCGATTGGCCAGGACTGGGTCCCGTGCCCACCCTCGGAGCTGGGGGTGGGGTCGGCCTCGGTCAACCCCCCTGGCCCAGAGGCAGCTAAGGAGAAGGGCAGCTGGGCTGATGAGAGCACATCCGCATCCCTGGGCCAGTTTTGGTGTACTCCCAGCATGCTCTGCGTGTGGGGAAGGGGGCGTGACTGAAGGGGGGGCGCATGACCCACGGCCCGGCCTCCTATACCTCCTGCCCCTGCACCTCTCCCAGCTGCCTCGCCCACGGGGCAGTCTCAGGGAGGGGGGTTACGTCCTCCTTTATGTACTGAGTGTGTCTTTCCGTCCTGCAGAGAGGTACAGAAACGGACGCTCAGAATGAATCCTTGCCAGCTTCCACTCGCTGGTGTCCCCGTATCAGAGTGTGCTAGCTGCTATAACAGATGACCTCAAAACCTCAGTGGCTTAACACAGCGAAGGTTTATTTCTGATTCACACCCAGTCCACTGACGGGAAGGGGGCCTGGCCCGGCTCCAAGCAGCTCTCCGCATTCCATCCATCAAGCGGACCCATCACCTCCTCCCCCTGCCCTGGGCCTCAGAGTGTACGCTGGGGTCTGTGGTCCGTGTCTGCCCCCAGTGAACAAGGAGGAGACACGAGACACACCTGCTCAACCCAGAAGAGGCAGTTACATCTGCTCGTCCACCACTAGTGAGAGCCTGGCCCAGGAAGGAGGACCGTCTGTCCTACCTACCCCTCCCTGCTCCTTCAACGCTTGCCCTGCCCCCCAGGCCAAAGCCCTTTGTCCTCACAGCTGGACTTGGTCTTTGCCTCTTCCCCACTCGCCTTCCCAGCCTCCCCAACTCACCTACGGTTTCAAAGTGATGGTCTGGAGGGCTTTGGCTGTCCCTAAAGGCCTGGCATGATTTGACCTCTAGCCCCCAGGACTGCGGGGCTTGTACCTGACCCACCCGCTTTTGGAAAGGTTTGAGGGTGGAAGGGGAGAGGGCTGGGGAAGGACGAGCGGAAGGAAGGATGGATGTCAAATAAATAATGCCCGCAGCACCTGGGGTGCCCGCTGTTACCCCGCTGGCCTCTGTCCCCTCCCCTCCCCTCCCCCACCTCCTCCTCCACCTTCTCTCTCCAACACTGCCCAGTCAGGACCCTCAAATGGGGACCCAGAAGATACTTACGCAACGTGTGGATAATCCAGCTCATTTTGCAGACAGACAGTTAAGTGGGTTACACGGGTGGGCCCAGACTTGGGGTCCCCTCGCTGCCCCGGGCTGGCCCCCTGGACCAGTTCCCAAGCCCTGGTCCAGGAGAGGAGGGGCACAGACAGGAAAGAACCTGCATTCACGGATCGCCTGCTAGGCACCCAAGCCTGTGAAAGTTGTGTTTCGCGTCATCTCACTCAGTTTCCGATTCGACGTGACAGGTAATACGACAGGTCCCTCTGGAGAAGGGAGACATTTAGGCTCAGAGAGGTGGAGAGGGCAGTCGGCTATAGCTGTGAGGACAGGGGCAGAGCCAGAGGGAGCCCAGAGCTGCTGTCCCTCCCCCCCGTCCCGGCTGTGGATCCAGGAGCACAAACACCCCTGGACACCAGCTCCAGAGAGCACGTGAGCTGGGCTCATGCAGAGAAAAGCAGGGGAAGGGAGGATGAGAGCCCATCGCACAAAGGCTCAGCCTCCAAGAGAGAGGAAAAGGAGAGAAGAAAGAGAAAGCAACGTGGCTACAGCAGAGGCACTGTGAAAGAATAGCTAAGGCCACTAGTTAAAAACCCATTTCACGGGCTTTCCTGGTGGCGCAGTGGTTGAGAATATGCCTGCCGATGCAGGGGACACGGGTTCGAGCCCCGGTCCGGGGGGATCCCACGTGCCGCGGAGCAACTGGGCCCGTGAACCACACTACTGAGCCTGCGCGTCTGGAGCCTGTGCTCCGCAACAAGAGAGGCCGCGATAGTGAGAGGCCCGCGCACCGCGATGAAGGGTGGCCCCCGCTCGCCGCAACTGGAGAAAGCCCTCGCACAGAAACGAAGACCCA
This sequence comes from Physeter macrocephalus, assembly GCF_002837175.3. NCBI lineage: Eukaryota > Metazoa > Chordata > Mammalia > Artiodactyla > Physeteridae > Physeter > Physeter macrocephalus. The sequence goes on from NC_041224.1 coordinate 176,869,751, forward strand.
ACACAGCCAAAATAAATAAATTAATTAATAAACTCCTACCCCCAACATCTTCTTAAAAAAAAAACAACAACAACACCCATTTCCCTGTAAACGTGAATCCACCTACTAAAGGTCAAGCCGGTCGGCTGGAGCTGCCCCCTCGTGATTTCCACACCTCCCCTCGTTACTCATACAGACTCAGCGGCCTCAGAGGCTCCGTAATAATACCTTTCCCAAAACACTCCAGATGAACATTTCTGTTTGAAACTTAAGGAGAATTCTAGGACGGCTGCAACACATTATACAAGAGGCCAATGATCAGAGGCAAAGCCTTGGCTTCTGCCACCCTCCACCCAGGGCTGAGGCTCTGGTGCCAGGACAAAGCCTGCGGGACGTGGCCACGTGTGGTCAGCGGCAGGAAGGACACGCGAGCAACGTGGCCTGGACTTGAACTGAGGGATTCTGCTCACCCCCTGAGGCCTCCAGGCCGCCTGCGGGAGCTCCAGCCTCCCCTCTGTGGCCACCCAGGTGATGTCCGAGCGCCCGTCCCCGCCAGCAGGCGGGCACGTGCCCCCGCTCTGATTCCAGCCCCGAAACTGCTTCAATAAGAGCAGAAAAGGCTCCTGCCTCAGGAAGACAGAGCCTGAAAACTAAAGGCTGCGCTTTGGCTAAAACCGACCCCCTTTTCCCAGGACTGGGCCGTTCGTCACCACGGTTTCTTTCATTTCTCTCCGAGGCTGTGAAGGAAGGTGGTGTAACTGAATCCACCGCACCTCCGGGTTTGTTGAGGGCTCCGTCACTGCTCGCCATGGCCATCACACTGACCCGCATGGGGCTTGCTTGTCTGCCGTCCCTCCCCTCCCATCCAAGTGAGGTCGGGGTGACAGAGAGCCTTCTAAAATCCAGATCATGGGCTTCCCTGGTGGCGCAGTGGTTGAGAGTCCGCCTGCCGATGCAGGGGGCACGGGTTCGTGCCCCGGTCCGGGAAGATCCCACCTGCCGCGGAGCGGCTGGGCCCGTGAGCCATGGCCGCTGAGCCTGCGCGTCCGGAGCCTGTGCTCCGCAGCGGGAGAGGCCACAGCAGTGAGAGGCCCGCGTACCACAAAAAAAAATAAAAATAAAAAATAAAATCCAGATCTGACCAGGTGACACCCCAGCTACAAACACCACCATACTTGCTCAGCCAGGTTCTTCAGCCAAGAACCTAACACCCCACAAATGCTGGCCCATCCTGACCTTCACTGACTCTCAGCTCTCCTCCCTGATCTGGCCGGACTGAGTGACTCATGGCTCCTTCCTTGTACCTCAGGGCCTTTTCACATGCTATCTCATGGACAACCTCCCCACCCCACCCCACCCCCCGGCCTTCCTCCTTCTCTGCCTAACTCCTGCTCCATCCTTCAGGCAGACTCTCCCCCAGGAAACCTCTGCTGATCTCGCACCCCTCCCCAGGCTGGCTCTGTGCCCCATGCAACCTCCGTGGTGACCTCTGCATTAGCACTGCCTGGTTCTGAGCCTGTCTCTCCCACCAGCCTGGCAGGTTCTTAGGGCCGGGACTGGACCCAAGTCATCTCTGTGTCGCCAGCACCTGGCACAGGCCTGGCACATAGTAGGTGCCCAAGAAAAATGCACTGACTAAATGAACTGTGCTGAACTAGACACACCAGCCTCCTGAATGGTTGAAGGCTAATGGGGGAGGGGATTCGTCAGCTTGGCCAGGCAGGGCTCCATTTCCCAGAATTCACTCCCTGAAGGCTTCCAGGAGGAGGGGCCACAAGACACATCTTCGTGTGACACGTGGAGGGCAGAGGGGACGCAGTAGTCTGGGGCAGGGGCAGGCACTCTGCAGCCCACATATGTTATCTGGCCTCCACGTGGGGCAGCGGATGGGCCTGCGCCGGCTCCAGTCCCCACACGATGGTTCAGCTCTCCAGCTCCTGGGCTGTGTCTGCTTCGTGACGAAGGGCACCTGTTTCTCCAGGCAGGACACCCTGGAGAACATCCCCAGGACTGGAGGCAGCAGAACGGGCACTGCTGCCCACCCATCCCGGGGCCTTCTGCACGGCTGGGATCCCATCTTGCTGCTGACCACCCTGCTTCTCACCTCACTGCCCTCTACCCTCCCAGCTACCTGCTGAGCAGCCCGGAAGCTCCAGCACGGGAAGTGAAGCCAACAGATGCACAGGGACTGCTTACCTAGCCCCCATACTCGAGTGAGCTCAAGTCCCTGCGTCAGGGGCTTTCATACCTATACTCACATACCTGCCTCTCCGCGCCAACCCCAACTGATACAGGAGACAGGCCCCCTACCGGCTCAACAATTAGACTCAAACAAACAAACGCTCAGATGCTGGGAAAGCCAAAGCAGCATGGACCAGGGACGCGAGGGAAAGTGACCAAGAGGAGTGACTCTGAGCTCAGCCTTGAAAGGCAGGAGCATCCGATGGAGGAGGTGAAGGCTGCTCCCCAGCTGAGGAAGGGGACCCAAGTGAGGACCGGTGGTCCTGCCAGGCCCCGCTGGGAACCAGCCCTCCACCCAAGGGTCCCCGTCCCCATCTCCTGCTCCCAGGCCTGAGGGGTGATGCCATCCCAGACCTGGCGGTTTGGCCTTCACCCAAGCCCGTGGTCCCCATCATCTGAGAATGAAGGTCAATCACAGGATAAAAATGCTTTGAGCCAAACATTAAATTGGAGAGTTAAGGGCTGGCATTTTTTATTGAGAAGACGGCCAGGTCCAGGGTGGTACAGGAGGTGGGGTTTGGCCAAATCTGAGAGCAGAGTGGAGCTCTGCCTTGCTTCTAGAAGAGCACAGGGAGATGGCCAGCCCGTGGTGTTCCTCCTACTCAGCAGGGCTGTCCAGGGATAGTGATGTGGCCACAGCTGCATGAGGATCTGTGATGCTACAAACGGTTCTTAGTGGCCTGGGAAGTGCCCCTGGGCCTCCCTGCGGGCCTAAAAGCAGCTGGGAGACCCTTGGGAAGGCAAGGAATCTTCCAGGGGCCACAAGGAATCAGGAGGTCTCGGACCTGCCAGCGTAGATAGGTGGACCGTGCACATTCCCCTCCATGAGCCCCTTAGGATGTACACTCAACCCCAGGGTGAGGGGTCACCCTAAATTAACTCGGTTACATTTCTGTCATTTGGAATTAAGTCCGGCCATGAAACCTTCCAGGAGGTCCCTGGCACACCCCTAGGTAGAGGCCTGAGATTGGCACAGAGACAGACCTCCAAGTTCCTATTTCAAAACGACCCCCATGCATTCACCAGCATTAGAAATGCAGCCACCTCCAGGAGGGCCAACCGCCGTGGGGAAAGGATTTTCAGTAGCAGTGGAAAAAGCCAGGGCAGGATTTAAAACTAACCAGCAAAACCAACTGGAAACAGCAGGGGAACTCGCTGTGAATGTTGGTTTCAAACGCACCCCATCCATAATTACTCGTTCGGAAAGTCACGATTCTCCTGCCAAAATCGGACCTCCCTTCACTGATGAAACCCCGTTCACACCACTCCCTCTTTGCTCTGCAGAAATGAATTTCACTCAAAAAAGAAATTAGAAAAATAATTGACGTAATAACCATAACCTTGAAAATACTTCTGCCAGAATTTAAGAGCAGAAGGGAAAGGAGGCCCAAAATAAAGGCATGGCGCTGAAAATTGAAAACGTAAATTAGTTCTAAGCACTGACGGCACCCACGTCTCCGCCAACTCTCTGAAGGTGAACAGGAGTGATCCCTGCTCCACAACTCAGGCAGCGGGACCAAACGCTGCTTCAGAAAGCCCAGTCCTCAGACCTCAGCTGCCACAGCTGGAGAGAAAGGACCAGCTGGTCCTGCCTCCCATTTGTACAGATGGGGAAACTGAGGTGGAAGCTCGAAGCGTCTCTGTACAATTCACCATACTCCCTTTTTGCTGTCTCAGTGATGATGAAGGCCCAAGCCAAAGTGATTCTGCATCACCCTGAGTTTCTGAGCGACCATGAAAAACAGAGCCTTCCCACTGACCAGTACTAGACAAGTAGCAAGAGCCCAAATTAAGTCTTTGCTGTATTTAAGCCACTGCGTGTGGGGGCTGTTTGTTACCGCAGCGTAACCTATCTTACTCTGACTGATGCACACTTTTGTGGTGATGACACGGATTCATTGCTCTGGTTTTTCTTAGTAAAGTCCACAATGGCAGGATTCACGTTTCATTTTGGCTATCATGACACCCAATGCCTAGCACATAGTTGGGCTCAGAAGACTTTTATTGAAGAAATGTATAAACAAAGACTCAATGGATAACCAACAAGGACGTACTGTATAGTACAGGGAGCTATACTCAATATTTTGTAATAACCTATAAGGGAAAACAATCTGGAAAAGAATATATATATATATATATATATATATATATATATATCTGAATCATTTTGCTGTATACCTAAAACAAACACAACATTGTAAATCAACTATACTTCAATTAAAAAAAAAAAAGACTCAGTGGATAATAAGCCAAAAAAAAACAAGACGATGTAAACTGAAGTTTCCTGAATCAGCAAGAAAAATCTGACACGTGCAGAAAACGACGGTCCACGCTTTAGGGATAGATGAACGTGGCACACAGGCTCTTAATTCTAACCAAAACCCACCTAAGTAATGATTAGCTATGGCCTTCTAAAGGGAAGGCAAAGAGATCCAGACCACTTGGCGAAATCGCCCAAGGTCACAGCTGGCATCTGAGCAGCCAGCCCAACTCCAGAGCCAGGGCTGGTCGCCTAACTGCCCAGCCACTCACCTTCCAAGGCAGGAGTCCCAGGGTGAAGCTCTGACCCTCGTTGTTCACCTGTCCCTCTCTGTCAGACCTGCACAGGTGAAAGCTCAGAGATGAAGTGAGCAAACACATGTCAAATGTCAGTCTCGTGTCAGGCTTCAGATGCTTTTTTTGAGAATACGGAGCCTGCAGAAGTCAGGGAGTCTCTGGCCCAGAAAGAACGCTGAGCTGCCTCCCAGAGGTCCTGCATATTCTCTTGCTGGGGCGTCCATTTCTCCTATTGGTATAGCAGACACACTGGACGAAACAAAGTCAGCCCTAGGACCCGTTCCAGCTCTAAAGTTCTCCAGTTCCTGTGAACATACCTCTGACTGATGCAGGAAAGTCAAACCCTTTTAAGAAAATCACTAAAGCCCTAAAATTACGTGGAAGCCTTTTGAGATCCCTGAAAGAAAGGCATTTGCTAAATCCCCTCTATTATTTCCAAAGGATATTTTCTATTATTATTATTTACCAAAGGAATTTCTGGACAGAGTTTAAGTGCCCCAGAGCCTACAAAAGAATCATCTCTTCGCAACATAACAAAAGAATCTGAATATTCTTGGCTGGTGACTTTTTCTCTGAAACATGCTCTCCACTGAACAAAGGATTTTCTTTCTTTTCTTCTCCAATTTGTCCAAGTTTAAGTGAAACACACACACGTACATAAAACCTCATTATGATTACCAAGCTAGAAATTTTTTTACGTCAGCAAGTAGCCTAAGAGCACGTTCCTGATAGTGGAGAGATTCTCATTTCAAACCTGGTCAGCGTCACCCACTATCCTGGAGACTGTTTATCAGGAACAAGACAAAAATGGTATCTATTTATTTAGACCTGTGAGCCAGACTTTGTGCCAAGACCTCACGTGCACTAGTTCATTTAAACCCCTGCATCACCCGGTGAAATGATGTTTAGTCTACGCTGGCCTGAGATCGCGAAGCTGGTAGGAGCTGGAATTGGGATTTGAACTTGGGTCTACACAGACTCTCAAGTCCTTGCTTTTAAGCATCACACCATGTCCTCTCCCAGGCACTACTTCATTTAACCCTCATCCTCCAGCCCACAAGGCAAGTTTCGGAGCCCCGCTGTACAAACAGGGAAACTGAGGACGAGCTGGATCAAGTCATCGCTGGAAGGACACACAGGGTGAGCGTCGGCTGGTGAAGCCCGAGCTTCTAACTGGTCCACCAAACCGGATTGCGTTTTCCCTCCTTCCACGGTACTTCCGAGCGATGCAGGCGTCAAGGCTCACGTTCCCCTGGTTTGGTCCTAGCTTGTGGTCCAATGCTCTGCTCGTGCCAACTCCCCAACTTTCCAAGTCTTAAGTCAGTGAAAGAACAGAGGGTTCTTTGCGGTGCCAGTGAGCATGTGTGGCCAAGGGGCAGTTTCAACCCCGGAGCGAGGGCGGAAAGCTCTGCCTTCGGTAGGCATCGCAGCGATGCCTCCTCGTGTCCAGGGACCGGGGCCCAGGCAGTCGTTCCACTGCGGGCAGCTGTTTGCAAAGGTTAGTAACTCAGCCCATAAAAATGTGCGGCGAGTTGCAACTTGGCACCGTCTCCCGCAGACGGGGAGAGAAGCTGTCGTTTGCAAAATATGGTTCAAATAATCTCATCTCCTCCGCCCCCCACTTTTTTTTTTTCCTTTCCTTCCTTAGTTTTAAGAGTGTAAGAAACATAGAAGTTTTGTGGTTTCGCACTGGTCTTTTTATGGTTCGAAAGACTCCAAAATACAGTTGATTAAAAAAATGCTTCTGCATAAAGCCGGCCATTGTGCGGGCATTTTCAAGCATGCCAGCCCGCGCTGGGCCTTCGGGGACTTGGATGTTCTTCGTTGGCTTAAAGAAACGGTTTTGTTCTCAAACAAAAGAGACATCCTGACTCAACAACTGTTTGTGTCTTGACCTCTGCACTCAAATCCCAAATCTGCTCACAAAAAGGAACTTGATACAAGAGAATAAACACGGACCTTGGATCCAGCCAAGAAAACCTAACGCCTGGCTCTGCCTCTTCTCGGCTCCAGGACTCTGGGGATCTTAGGAACCTCAGAGGAGCCCCACGTTCCTCATCCCTATAACAGGCACAGTAAGTTCTACCTGTAGGGTTGTTGAGATACTTGACATAATACAGGTTAAACATAGAGTCAATCATTTCTTTTTTTTTTTTTTAACATCTTTATTGGAGTATAATTGCTTTACAATGGTGTGTGAGTTTCTGCTGTATGACAAAGTGAATCAGCTATACGTATACATGTATCCCCGTATCCCCTCCCTCTTGCGTCTCCCTCCCTCCCACCCCCCCATCCCACCCCTCTAGGTGGTCACAAAGCACCGAGCTATTTGGTAGTGTATATAAGTCCCTGCCACTCTCTCACTTCATCCCAGCTTACCCTTCCCCCTCCCCATGTGCTCAAGTCCATTCTCTACGTCTGTGTCTTTATTCCTGTCCTGCACCTAGGTTTTGCAGAACCTCTTTTATTTTTAGATTCCATATATATGTGGTAGCATACAGTATTTGTTTTTCTCTTCCTGACTTCCTTCACTCTGTATGATAGACTCTAAGTCCATCCACCTCACTACAAATAACTCAATTTCGTTTCTTTTTATGGCTGAGTAACATTCCATTGTATATATGTGCGACATCTTCTTTATCCATTCATCTGTCGATGGACACTTAGGTTGTTTCCATGTCCTGGCTATTGTAAATAGAGCTGCAGTGAACATTA
>NC_041224.1:176877632-176901193 GCF_002837175.3 Physeter macrocephalus
GATATTGAGCTGCATGAGCTGCTTGTAAATTTTGGAGATTAATCCTTTGTCAGTTGCTTCATTTGCAAATATTTTCTCCCATTCTGAAGGTTGTCTTTTCGTCTTGTTTATGGTTTCCTCTGCTGTGCAAAAGATTTTAAAAGTTTCATTAGGTCCCATTTGTTTATTTTTGTTTTTATTTCCATTTCTCTAGGAGGTGGGTCAAAAAGGATCTTGCTGTGATTTATGGCATAGAGTGTTCTGCCTATGTTTTCCTTTAAGAGTTTGAGAGTGTCTGGCCTTACATTTAGGTCTTTAATCCGTTTTGAGTTTATTTTTGTGTATGGTGTTAGGGAGTGCTCTAATTTCATTCTTTTACATGTAGCTGTCCAGTTTTCCCAACACCACTTATTAAAGAGGCTGTCTTTTCTCCATTGTATATTCTTGCCTCGAGTCAATCATTTCTTCCAGAAATAATTGTTGAGTACCTACAAAATGCCAGAATTTATTCTCAATACCGGAAAATCACCAGTGAGCAAGGCAGACCCCTGCCCTGCCCTGGTAGAGCCCGCATTCTTATTGGGGAGAGACCATAAATGGGTAAGGACATAAGTGAGATCATATTTGATGACAAAGTCTTTTTTATTTTATTTAATTTATTTATTTATTCGGCTGCACTGGGTCTTAGTTGAGACATGCCATATCTTTAGTTGAAGCATGCAAACTCTTAGTTGTGTCACGTGGGATCTAGTTCCCCGACCAGGGATCAAACCCAGACCCCCTGCACTGGGAGCAAGGAGTCTTAGCCGCTGGACCACCAGGGAAGTCCTGACAGAGTCTTGAAGAGTGGAGCAGAGTAATGGAAGAGAGAATGACTGAAGGAGGGGGTGGGCTGCCTTAGCAAGAGTCCTCAGTGTGGAGCTGGCACCTGAGCTGAGGCTGAATGATATGAAGGAGGAGGTAACCATGGAGAGATGGCTGGGGCAAAGGGTCTGCAAGTGCAAAGGCCCTGGGGCAGAGTGAGAAGGCCAAGCTAGAGCATGTGAGCTCTCAGGAGAAAGGAGGTGAGGCTGCAGGGGAATGCAGGGACCAGATCAGAGGTTGCCCTGAAGGCCATGATAAGGAGTTGTACTGGGCTTTGTTCTATGGGCAACGGGAATCCATTGGTGGGTTTTAAGCAGTGGAACTACAGGATTAATTTGTGTCTGACCCTGCTAGATGGAGTCGGGATAATGGCAAGATAAGTTGGAAAACAAGGAGACCAGTTAAGAGAATTTCTCAGTCTAGCAAAAGATGATGGACTATCATGGCAGCAATGGGGCTGGAGAAAAGCACATGAATTTGGGGATGCAGCTGGGCGCTGGGGCCATGGACCAGATGGCACCCAGAGAAGAGAAGACAGCCTGGGGGCACCCGACCTTCAGAAGCTGGGTAAAGGAGTGTGGGAACAGTGGCCAGGAAGGTGGGTAGAAATCAGGCGGGTGCAGTATTCTGGAAGCACTGCAGAGAAAGAATTGGGGGAAGGAACGAGTGGTTAGCTGAGCCAAGTGAACAAGAGGAGAACAGAGAACTGCCCGTTGGATGTGGCCAGATGGAGGTCATATCAGTGACCTTGACGCATACCCTTTCTGGGAGGGAAATAAGAAAGCAGAGCCTGCAAATGCAGGCAGCCGTCTTCGCAAGTTCAGTACCTACAAGGTAATTTTTAAGTCCCTCCTTTAGGAATGGAAATTCAGCATCTCATACCTAGCATTGTTAGAGAACTTTAAAGTTTAGAAACAGATTGACATCCATTGTCTTATTCTGGTGACTTATGTAGCTCCTTTCATGATAATAAAAATATCCATAACAATAACTCTTGATCCTCAGATATCCAGTCAGTGTGGTAGACTAGCGGACCCTGCATGACTGACCACCCCACTCAGTTCAAACCCTTAAAAATGTTGGATACAAGGTAACAACAAATGATTTCAATACAAAGCCAATTTCAAAAGCAAAGAAAGGAAAATCTCCAGGAGCTCAAAATGAAGTTAAAACTCGAACTAGAGCAGTTGATAAAAGCTGAAGACAAACAACTGACAGGGTATTTGGACTGAATTATAGGAGCTGGAGTCTAGGGGAAGAAAGGAAACTTCAGGCTTAAGTGAGGCAGAGTATGTGTCTGATCCCCTTCCTAAAGCCGGGAACCATGAAGCATGGCCCATCCATGAAAGTCCAAGCTAAAACGTTATTATCAAATCCGTCCAGAGCTGATAAAACCCACAGGATCCTAGCAGTGAAGCACATGTGAAACTACCAGAAGGGGTACCTCTAAAACTCCAGAGAACAAGGCTCCTGTGAAAAGCTGCCCCACTAAAAATGAGCTCACAATAAAAATTACAATCCACAGGAGCAAAAAATCCACGCTGAGGTCTAGTACAATCAAAAGACATAGCAAAATAGAGAAATTCACCCCAAGAACTAGAAATAAAAAGTTGAATCTTTAAGCATATGTAAAATCTTCAAAGAAAGATAGGAAGAAATACATACAGAAACAAGATTGCATGGAAAAGTAAAGACACATCTGAAAAGAACTAAATGGAGGTGCTAAAAATGAAAACTACAATGAATAAAATAGAAAAGTCCAACAGACAGGTTAAATAGAAAAATAGATGCATTGAAGCAAAGATATTGAACTCCAAAATAGACATTTGGAAATCACACAGAAGGTAGATTTAAAAAGAGATAAATTAAATGGATAATATGAAAGCATAATTTGAGATCTGCATGGCAGAGAGAGAAGCTTCAATCTATTAAAATGAACTATTTTTGTAGGTCAAAAATGGTTGACTATCAGGAATTTCACACAGTTCTCCTTACCATGCCTAATAAAAGCGGTGAAGAGGAAAATAAGAAAGAATGTGGAAGAGAGAGACAATGAAGAGCTGAGCGCTGGCAATTTTTCAGAATTGGAAAAACACGAGGCTCCATTTCGACTCATAGCCATGTAAATAGAGTATGGTGGACCTATCAAACATCAAAGACAAAAGGAAAAGCTGAAAGGTCACCAGAGAGAGAAGACAGGAAGGACTGAATAATAGCAGACCTCCTGTCATCACTCTTCAAGTTTAAAGACTTATGGGAGGTGCTATCAGCCCCCTGTTCAAGAGTAAGAACCGTAAAGGACATTTTCAGATGTACAAAGATGTATCACCCACAGACTCTTACTAAATTAAAGTATCAGGGGGTGGAATGAAAAGATCCCTTGACTTGGTGTTTTAAGTTTCACACCAGCTAGTCACCTCAACAGACATTAACAAGCACCAGTCATTCCAGGTCTTGAGCCAAATTCTAGGCATGGAAAGGGGAGGTGCTCATGGCTTAGTGAATAAGCGGGTCCAGCTCCCTGATTAAGCAGATGTTGAGCACAAGACCCTGTTCCAGCTGCTGGGACGTAACCGGGGAGAAATAACGGCTCACCTAAAATACGTCCAGGTTAAGGCTGAATCACCCGGCCTCCATTGATCCATCCCTGCATCCGTTCATCCCACTTCTTGAGCACCTGATCTGTGCTGTTCTAGACTCTGAGGATATATCAGAGAACAAGCGAGGTAAGAACCCTGCCCTGAGACGTGTGCATCGTGGCGTGGCGAGGACAGAGGGAGACAAAGCCATCCACGGGGGTAGCACGTCAGAATCACCAGAAGCCCTTTGGGGCCCAGCCTTCCATGTTTGCATCTATACCCGTAGAAGTTTCTCCAGGAGGTGCAGTGTTTGGAAACACTGAAGGACAGAAAAGGAGGCTGGCAAGGGAGTGAGGAGTTTGGGGCACCTCTCCAAGGGGAGGAGACCAGCCTCTGAGTCAGCGTCAAACGTGGTCGGTCCTGCAAGCCTCCGTCGCGTTCCGAGGGGGCGTGCACGGTCCTGTGAGGGAGAAAGACTCAGGCAGAAAAATCCCCTATGTGATAGCACAGGGAACCATATTCAGTATCTCGTAAAAAATATAATGGAAAAGAATCGGGGAAAAACAGGAATATAGACATATACACATAAATGTATAACCGAATCATTTTGCTGTACACCTGAAACTAACACAATATTGTACGTCAACTATACGTCAATTAAAAAGAGAAAAAAGAAAAGAGAAAGAAACCCCTGGCGTGCTCCCAGTCAAGAGGGAGGAAAGGAGAGACCTGGGATCCCACCACACTGCGGGCTCTACCCCTGAGCCCTGCACGCAGACCACAGTGAGGAGTGTCTAATAGCAGGATGCGCTCAACTCGCCGCTCGGCCTGAAAAAAATAAATCAACAGCTTTTGCTGCCGGAAAAGCCATAGCGGCAAAACCCCCTTTGAGGTTTTAGGGCCGCACTTGCTTGAGGCTTCCAGTCCTGGGGAACCAGCGTGTTTGCATTTCCAGAGGGAGGGCTCTCCAGAAGCATTGGTTAAACCTGCTACAGTTGGCTGGCGTGTGGCTTTGGAGTCCCCAGCTGACCCTCACCACCCCAGGGTGCCCCGAACCTGGGCTCAGGTGTGTATGGCAGGGAGATCACACGGGCGGATTTGGCAAAATCTCGGGGCATCACTCTGCTACATCACTCCCCTTCCTAAACCCAGTTTTCTTATCGAAAAAAATAAAGATGATACTCACTCTCCCGACCCCCGGGTTACTGTGACTTTTCTGAACGAGATACGTAGAGGAAGCTCAGAACTCAGCATATGATATGCTGACTTATAATATTAATACCTCTGCTCTCACTGCAGCATCACTGACTGGGTTCTTACCCGGCGCCGGGCACAGACACAGCTGTCTTCAAGCATCACACAGTTTAATCGCTTAACTGGATGGGTGGGCATTTTTATTTTTCCCGTTTCATAAATCCTGAGGCTCGGAGAGATTAGCTGTGGGCACGTGGTTAGAAACAGGGCTTAAACCCAAGCGCTGAGTGTGTGTGTGAGCCTCTGGCTGACGGAGGCTACAGGAAGCAGCATGGGGCACACCCGGGGGCCTGGCCTTGCTCTTGCCCTTGACCTCACCTTCTCTCCTTTTGTTTCAGCAGCCCAGGTCTCTTGCCTGGGCTGTCCCCAGACACCTTCCGTTCCCAAGGACACCAGAAGCGTGGGCTCCGAGACAGTGGGACCCCGAATCTGATGCGCCCAGGCCTGTCAAAGAAGAAGCATGAAAATGTATTAAGCAGAGTGGGAATGGATTTTTAGGATTCCACCAAATGTCTGATAGTGGGAACATCGCCCACGACAAGTATGCATCAGCTCGAGAGAGAAGCAGAGAGCGTTTCAGGACACCTTGTGCTCGTGGCCTGGCGATGGCAGCTTCCAGGTGGATGACAAAGCGGCCCAGAGGCCTCCCTCCCTCTCCTCGCCCTTCACGCATCCCCATTCTACAGACGAGGAAACTGAGACTCAGAGAGGTGCCGTGACCTGGAGCCCATGGTTAATAAGCAGTGAAGCCAGGAGGTAGTCCAGACACAGGCTCCAGGCTCAGGCCCCTCCCCCTGCCCCACCCTCACGGTCCCCACAAGGCCTAAGCTGGGAACCAGGCAACACACACGTGGGGGAAATGACCCCAGTTAGTGGGGTTGGGGCAGGCTTGCTTGAATTGGGCTCCCAGGAGCTACGGCCGCTCTGCCACCCCCAGGCTGTGTGACCCTGCAGCAGGCATGGGCCCCGGCAAACCTCAGTGCCCACGTCTGCAGAGGGGGCCCATGAGCTCATGGGAGGGTCAAGTAGGGCCGTGGCACTGACTCTGCCCTGCGGCGTGCAGACAAATTTGGACTTCAGTTTGTGTCTGCAGAGCATGCACCCCAGGCCAGGAGCTATGTTAAGCCCTCTGCAAGCATTAGCTCATGTTCTTTGCCTTCATGGTGACGATTCCTCTCACCCACACAACAGCAAACCAGTTCTGGACGATCTCCAGGGGAGCAGAGCCACCTCCAAAGGACAAACTCTTTCCTTGAAATAGTATCTCACTTGTTTGTGAAATTCACCACGTTCAACCTCACCAACTTCCAGAGACAAGTTGAAGCGTCTTACGCCGGCACGTTCACACGCTAGGATGTCCAACAAAATTTGAAACGCCGACCAGAATGCAGGCTCGGCAGAAGAGATGCTACCTCTCCCTCGGCCTCTTTATCCCCAGGGTTTGAGTAGGCCTGACACATAGTAGATACTCAATAAATATTTCTTGAATGAACGAATGAACATAATAATAATAATGGGCATTTGTATAAAACCTTATAGGGCACACGCCAAAGCACATTTCCCAGCCATTTTTCAATCTTAATGAGAGGTGGCTGTTATGATCCCACTTTGCAGATGAAGAAATGAAGGCTGAGAGAGGGAAGAATAGGAATCTCTTCACTTTAATGGCAAATCAAACCCTCTTGGCTTATTGGATTCCTTTTCATTCATCAAGGCTTAGGTCACATGTCACCTCCTCCAGGAAGCCTTCCCAGTCTTCCCCACAATTCATCTTTTCCTCTCCTATCTCCCAGAGCCCTTCACCAACTTCTGTTATTTTTCGTCCATACCCAGGAGATATTGGGATTGGCTGCGTACATGCCCGTCTCCTCCTAATGACAGTGTCTTTTACTTCTCACAGCCTCAGAGCTAATGCAATTCCCAACGCACAGTAGGCCCTCAATCAATGCGTACTGCCTGAAATATGTCCTCAGTAATTTACTGTGGCTAATATGTCAGAGATGGAAAAGACTTTAAAGATCCTCTATCAGTTCCTCATTTAATAGTCCCGTGTTATCGAGAGAACCAGCAGCAAACGTGTCTCCTAAGTCCTAACTCAGAGCTCTCTCCAACCACCAGACCCCAACTAACACCTAGATTTACCCTCTTGTGCCAATTGCAATGGACTGGCGATGGTTGCCCCTGGCTGAAATGGAAAGAGTGCCATGATCAATTAGTAATGTCTGTCACTGCTACAGGATGGGAGTGTGGTAGAGGGTTGTCAGCTGACCGTGGCATCAGTTCAGGCTATTCACATCATTTAGAACTATTGTTGATTGATAGCTTCTGCAACCAGGATGGAATTCAAAGGTGACCCATCCTGTCCTCAGAGATCCCCTATCCAGCCCTTCTCTCCTGCCCTGCCTGTGTTTGTCTCTCCAATTGGTTTGGAGTGTTCCTTGAGGGCAAAGACTGTGTCTGATTAATTTCTGCACTCCCACTGCCTGCATGTAATACAAGGTCCTCTGTGAGTGTGGGGAGAAAAATAATTAAATTAAACTTAGTTCAACAATGATGGGTCCATAAGGTAAGTGGGTGGACATGCAAATGGACAGTGGAATCTCAGATAACACTCCCCCAAATGTCCTGTCTGCACCAGCCTCGCCGAGATGGGAACAGGAGAGAACTTGGCTCCCCGGGATTCCTGGATGCAGGATTCTCACCAGCATCCAGGAATGCCTGCATGAGCTCATATTTCAGGGGTGTGGAAAATGCACGCTCATCTTTCTAGCTGTGGGTCTGCACATTAGCAGAATATCCACAAAATATAGGTTTGGGGAAATCATCCTATAAAACGGAATGAACCATTTTCCAAAACAGAAAATTGCCCAATCATTAAACTGCTTTTTTTCTTAACCGTTCAAATATCCATGGCCTGTATTCCCAACAGCCCTGTTCCTGCTGTGTAATGAAGGGAGGAAAATGTGGATTTATTTGCGTTTTATAATATCCCATTCTCTGTATGAGGCTCACATGCCAACTCTGTGTGAAGAGACATAAATATTCCAGTTCAGTTATAAAAGCATGGCGATTTGGAATTCTGAACCTCCTGATCTCAATTGTTTACAAATTCTTTCTCTGTGCTGTGATTTGTTCAAGGTACTTAATAAGCAGACAGGTCTATAAAAAGACAGAAGGCACATTGTTTTTCATTGAAGATGACCCTAGGATCTCAATCCTTCAAAAATAGATTCTGCTTTTGCCTTTCCCGGAAGAATGGAAACCTTAAGATTTTTAGAAGCAAGGAAGGGTAAAATGAGGCACATAAACTATAAACAAACGGCCCCAAACAGAATGAAATATTTTTTAATTAAGTCTAAGTTAGAGTTCCAGAAGGTGCCTCTTGCAGCTCCACTCCTGCACATATCTAAGAACCACAGAAAGGGTGGGATCTCACCCTGGGATACCGACCTTGTGTTGGTTGAATGGGGTGCTTGTAAGGATGTAGCTGGATGCTGCTGGGTACCCATGCCCAGGTACTGGCTTCAGGTCTTCTTGTGATCGGCCTTATCTAGTTTGGGGAGATTCCCGTTTCTGTGTTCCCTGTGAGTGCCCTCGATCAAGCATTCGTTCCTTATTCCAAATCGTGGACAAAGCATCTATTTGGGACAAAGCACTGGGTGGGGTTCTGGGGACCCAGAAATGGATGAGATCAATTCTTGCTCTCCCAACCCCTATAGCCAAGAGCAGAGTCCCCAGCTCCACTGAGTAGAATGCAAGGGGCCCAGTACCAGGCTGCGGCTGCCTGTGGGAGCTAGTGTGTGCTAGGGATGATTTTGTGATTTATAACAAGAAATATATACTTGGTCTTCCTCCCTGCTTCTGGCGTAGAGATCCTAAAACCCTTTGCATCAACTAAGTGATCAGAGAGACAAAGGTGTCTTGATATTCATAACAAACCCCTTTCAACTTCACCTGAGTTTATGGGAATGAAGTAATTTTTGGAAAGTACCTAAGGATGGTTGCCAGGGGAACCAATCATGTGATTGGAGGGCTGGAATTTTCAGTCCCGCCCCCCCTGACCTCCAGGTAGGAGGAAGGGACTGGAGGTCGGTGCACACTTGGAGAGTCGAGGAGGGTGACAGGCTTGAAGAGGGCATGGAAGCTCCACACCCCTTCCCCCATATCTTTCCCTGTGCATCTCTTCCATCTGGCTGTTCCTGAGTTATATCCTTTTCTAATAAACCGGTAATCTAGTAAGTAAAATGTTTCTCTACCTCTGTGAGCTGTTCTAGCAAATTAATTGAACGGGGGGTGGGGGTGGGGGAACGTGGTCATTGAAATCTCCAATGCACAGTCAGTCAGAAGCACAGGTGACAACCTGAACTTGTGATTGGTGTCTGAAGTGGGGGCAGTCTTGTAGGACAGAGCCTTTAACCTGTAGGATCTGACGCTGTCTCCCAGTGGATATGGTCAGAACTGAGTCGAATAGTAGGGCACCCAGCTGGTGTCTGAGAACCGCTTGATGTGGGGAAAAAAATCCACACGTGGTAATTGGTGATCAGAATCGTAGGGGGTCTAGAGGCCCACGTGACACACACACAAGGAGTCCTTCTCTTTCTCAGAAGCCTTCAAAGACTTCTGTGTACACCTGATTGCGATTTTCTTTTTAATTCATAGATTCAGTGACTACCACAGGGCAGGCACCCACTGGATACTCCTTGGATGTTAGCTTTCTTAATCACTTAGACTCACGGGACTGAGGTTCAAAGACAAGAGTAAAGTCTCAAGACCAGGTAGCTGACCAGGATCCAACCCAGAGCCTCTGGCTACAAACTCAGGGATGGTCTCTTCCCAGAACCACATTGTGCCTTCAGAGATGAATCCTGGGCATCTTTAAACGCCTAGCTGACTCGCAGACTTCAGATGAATGAACATGTCTGCAGAGTGCGTATTGGAGAGGATGCTGGCACCAGCTGAGTGATCCAATCACTTTATCTCACACAAGAGGAAATGTGGCCCAGAGAGGGGGCTGACCTGCCCAAAGTCACACAGCACTAGGCCAAACCTAGAGTCCAGGTCTCCCGACTCAGTACTCTATGTACACGGCTCTGCACCACCTGCATGTCTCCCATCCTTCAGTGACACATGGATACCAAGTCAAAAACCATCTCAAAGGAGTAGCTGGAAATATTTTCCACCTGGTTTGCAGGTTAGCAAGATTCCTTTTCTGTCTTGCGGTTTTGGGCCATTTACGCTTCCATTCTCAAAACAGATTTCTATCCTAATAAAGGCTTTTATTACTATTATCCACCTGTCATTACAAGGCATTAGACAATTACAGAGCGCAGACTGGCTCTCCCACCACGAACCTTCCCCTCCTCTCTTGGCAGGGGGAGGGGTGCACATAAACAGAACATTTCATTAAAAAATAGAGATGAATCTTTCATTTTTTTAAGCACTGCCAAGACTGTTACCTATGCTTTTGAAAACTTTGCTGTGAAAAGTCACTGGCATGAGAGAGAGGGGGATAAAAAAGAAGTGTGGGCTAGAAACCGTCTCCAGCCCCATTCTGATTGCCAGACGATTGACAAAATAATTTGTACCCGTCGATGCTCATGAAGGGAATTTTTACAATGGATTTGCCGAGCAGATTTTTAATTTTAATCAGTAATGAAAAAATGACAACCCCGATCACAACAAGACATCAGTTGCCGCGCGGGCTTTGCAGAGTCTCTGTCAGGCAGCCTCCATCAGGGACCCACACCTCCGTGAACATCAATCACTGGTTTCAAACTCCTGTACATCTTTGGGATTTAATTAGACATTTAAGTTCTTTACCCGCAATTTGCAAAACTGTCACTTACCAAAAGCGCAAGACACTAAAAAATGTTCTGTGTGAGTCCCAGGAGCTTTTTTATCTGCCTTCCAGGGGAGGGCTGGAAATTAACCTTCGGACACCCCCCATGCACCCTCACTCAGCTCCGGCCTCTGACCCACACCTACAGATATTTTCAAAAAGCAAAAAATTGAAGGTTGATGAGTGTGGTAAAAAGCAGCCCCCAACTCTGTTGTGGAAAGACAGGGAGAGGAGGAATCGATGTGATGGAGTGTGGACTTATTTTGAGACCTTCTTGAGCATGGTGACTGGCCATGATACAGAAGACAGAAGGGCTTTAGAAGCATGTTCATGTCCTGGCTCCATACCGTACCTGCTGTGTGACCTTGAGCCAATTGCTTGGCCACTCTGAGCCTTTGTTGCCTATAAACCTAGAAATAGGTAAGTGTAAAAAAAAAAAAAACCCTCATTAATGAATTGCAACGATTTATATAGAATTGCTGTAGAGTACTTTCATAGAGGTTGATTCTACCTTGCTTAAAGGGCACTTTAAGCTCCTGCAGAGAACCAGGAAATGTCCCACCCATCTGAAGAGGGATATAGACAGACACTCATGGCTCACGAGAGCAAAAGACAGATCAGCATCTCAACCTATCCTGGCAGGAAGAAGGCTCCTGCCTGGCAGCCCGGTACAGTGACCGCCTGTCCCGGGATCGCTGGCCATCAGCTGTGACATGCACAACATATAGTATACTACTGTCTGGGGCTTTCATGTTCCCCTTCAAAAGCCCCTAAAGGCTGTGTTTGCTTTGAAATCTTGGAGGCTTGGGCGTTTTCATTCTGTTTGTTTTTTTGGTCTAGATGTCGCAGAAGTACATATTCTCGATTTAATTTTTCGTTGATGAAAGGGTGGTTGGAGGATGAGGCTGCCAAGGTTTACCCAGGCTCTTAGCTGGGCTGCACCACTCAGGAGATAAACAAGCCCTTCTCCTTTAAGAGAACCTTGGCTTAGCATGGCGCATATGAAATGAACATAAAAGGTGGATTATGAAAAACCTATTACTCACAGATAAGAAATGCACCCCAGGCAAAGCTGAGGTGCATAAACTTCTCTTCTAGCTGAAGTTTCTTTCAAGTGATGGTCCCTCCCCACCCCTGACAGTGGTAGGACCAGGGAATTACGGGGCCTGGAAGGGATGTTCTCACCTTGCACTACTGTCTACAGTACAATGGACAAGCACTAGCGTTAAACCAATTCACTAGTCAAAACGACAACATGGATTTTGCAATTTCACCCCTGCCGAAATTACCTGTCCTCACCTGGGTGAATCCCCACGGCTTTCCTGCAGGAGACAGACAAGCCGCTGTCTCATTACCCACTCACCATCCTGTCTTCCAAGTGACCGCAAGGCCCTTTCCCCGAAAAACGCAGCCTGTCCAGTCTGTGCTGCAGACTCACAGACCCAAATCCCAGGACGCGAGAGCTGGCAGATGCTGAGACTTGGCAAGTCCGGGCTGGAGCTCTGAGGCCAGGGCCCTCAACCCCGTTCAGGTGCCAACCTCTGCTGTGTGATGGTGGCAAGCCATGTACCCTCTCTGGGCCTCAGCTTCCAGAGGAGGTCCTCTGATTTATGAAGCCATGACCATGGAGAGAAAAATGTGAATCCAGGAAAAAAAAAAAACAAAAACCCACAAACACTGGTTTTAGAATCAGCAGAACTAGGTTTCAATCTCAACCCTGCCACGAGTTTCCGCCTCTGTGTGTATATATACGTGTGTAGCTGTTTTTGTGCATCCACAGAGCCTGGCCCGTCACGGGCTCTCAACAAATATTGACGGACTGGAAGGACGCATGTGGTCCTCCTCTCTGCTGCCAACAGGTGCAGCATGCTCCAGTTAACGCCTACTCCATTTTAAAGGAAACCCCGGGACCTGGCTTCCCACCCTGATGCTGAACAGAGAACGGGCATCCCTCCTTCCAGATTCCTCCCTCCCGCCAGGGCCACAATCTGTGACCAGGACCACAGCAGAGATGCAGAACAGCTGGTCCCATCTCAGCAAGAGCAGGTTCAGGGTCCACACCCACAAAAGGAGCCCCTGGGCAGCATCACCCTCGGTGACCTCCCTGGCGCTATAGGAACAATCGCTGGGCAGAGCGGTGCCAGCCGTCCGTGGGCCAGGGCGGGCCTGGGGCGGCAGGTTCACGCACTTGAGACATGTATGTGAGCACCCTTCATCATAGGGCTTTGTCCTGGCCCTGGTGAGCCGGTGCCTGCAGAGCCCTGGGAGGACAAAGGCGTCAGCCCACGTACACAATGCCACCTTTCAGCTCTGGGAGGTCCGGTCCAGAGCCCAGAAACACAAGGGCATCCAGGGAGGAGCAAGGCTGGTCCTAGGAGGCCACCTGCCAATGCCTCTCCCTGGGGCTGAAGCAGCACCAGGAAGTCAGCCCTTATTCCCTGGCCGATTGCAAAGAGGGATGTGATACGGAGAGCAAGGAAGGGGGAGGAAATCTCTATCCATTGAGCGCTCACTGTCTATCAGGCCCTGTGCCAGGCACTTTAGATTCCTTATCTCACCTCCGGAAGGGTGCATTATCACACCCATTACACAGATGGATAGACTGAGGGTAGACTGAGGTTCTGAGTAGTAAAGTGACTTGCCCACTATCCCCAGGACCCCAGGTGTCTCTGCCTCCAAGGCCTGTGCTCTTTCCGCTCTTCCTCATAGAATCTCCCTCCTAAAATATCCATCTCTACCTCTCACCTCTGCCAGCACAGACCCAGCTGGATGGAATGGCATTTGTATCCCTGAGCACCCCTACCCCATCCCCTGCGGCTTCAACCTCGCTCAGCCTCTTGCTCTACCTGGGTCATTCGGAGCACGGGGAGCTTGCTACAGAATCTTCTTTCCCTGGCCACCAGCCAACGGCCCTGCAACACTTTCTCTTCTCCCAGGATGGGGCAGGAAAGGCACCAGAACCTGGCCTCTCCACAAGGCTCCGTCACTCACCCTTCACCAGCTGGGCTGTGGCTCCCGGGGCAGACACTAGGTGCTTTCCCCAGACTAACTGAGGACTGGGCTGGACTGCCCTCCTGGGAGAGCTGTGGTTCACCACTCACTCTTCTCCCATGCGCTAAGCCTCAGCATCCGCAGATGGAATAGTAGAGGGTGAGAAGACCTGCCCAAGCCCATCGAGGCTGTCATCAGAGACAGGAACGTGAACTCTGGAAAACCGGTCCAATGTTTAAGTTCACTGACCACACCAGGCATCTCTCCATGTCCACATGCACTTGGCAAGGTGTCCAAAATGGGACTTATTTTTTGTAAAAATCTGGGGGCTAAAACTAGAGATTCTTTACCAACACAAAGCAGCAGAAGACTTAATAGGAGAGCAGCAGTATAAGAGTGGGGTGGTGACCTGAGTTTTAGAAGCAGAAAGACCTGGGCTCAAGTGACAGCTCCACCACTTCCAAGCTGTGTGACCTAGGGTGAGTTCCTTAACCTCTCTGAGCTTCTGTTCCATCATCTGTAGTTTGGGCAAAGCATCAGGCCCACCTTGTAAGTGTGTTGCGAGCATTATAAGGATACTCTTAGCACATGACAAACGCCCAAAGAAGGTTTTCTGTAAACGTTACCATTGACCACCTTCTTCATCAGCCTCATGGTTCCAAGCCGAGTTGTTTCTCTTATTGTCTGGGGAACTTAGACAAATTGGGTGTCCGTTTGTTCATCTATATGGAAGGACCCAATGAGATAACCTACATTAATGCTTTGTGTGCCACCCAAAGGAAACAAGCGCCAGCAGGTCATACCATCTGCCCTCTGATACGTGTTTGTTTGTTTGCTTCACTTGGCAAATCCACTGCTATGTCCAGTCCTCAAAGACACTGATAGCCATGCCCACCGCTGCCTGCGAGCTGCCTCCCCGCCCCCCGGCATCAGCGGCATGGGGAGCAGGCTCGCACCAGCTCACAGGGGTTGCCCGTGCTCATCTCTGCCCAGTGGCATCCTTCGGGAGAACTGGCCGGAAGTATTTACACCGTGGAAACCGGCAAATGCCCCAGACCAGGAATTTTCGCCCCAGAAAGCCGGTTGTTACACATTCACAGCACACCATGATCAGAGCCTTCATTTCATTTCCTTCTACAGCCTCGAGACCTGTGTGACAAGAGCCCAGGGACCACCCAGCCAGATGCACGGGAGACTTAGACCACGGCTGAAATACCAGCCTTGGGTCGAGGGGCCCCATCTCACAGAGCAGTAAACGCAGAGCCGGCCCCTGCTACTCAACGCGCACTGGAGTCCTCCCGCCGAGTGACACCAGGTCATTAAAATGACAGGACCATCGGGAGGCGCCAAGCAAGGGGACACAGACCACCACGGGCAGCGTCACAGCTCCTCGACTGGCAGAGGCAGAGGCATGCCGGCATCCAGAGGACGCTCTGCCTCAGAGAGCAGCCAAATCCCGACGCAACCGAGTGCAGCCGCGGGGACGGGTCAGTCTTCAAGCGACAGATTATCTGCGGGAGTGATCTGTGTGTCCGCACCGGAAATGTGGGCACTGAGCCCGGGAAACAGACCTGCCCTCCTTCCATCCGCGCGGCAGTCTGCCGGCCACGGGTCAGGGGGCTCCTCCCAGGGGAGGAGGGTCCAGACGCTCAAGGCATCACTTGGGCACCACAGGACTCTCAGCTCCTCCTGGCCTCAGCCCACCCCCGCCCGTCCCCCTGTCCCCACCGCAGGCTCACCCAGGCCAGGGATGGGGTGGGTGCTCTGAGCCCAGGGCCTCCCTCGGTTTCCTCTCCATCCTTCCCCAGCGCCTGGCTCTCCCCTCCCCTCCCCCCTCCTCTTCTCCCTCTTCTTTACATCTTTCTCTTTCTCCCACCCTTTCTCCTCCACCCTGGTAGGGAATCATTCTGGACACCTGACTGTAGGACAGGCCCGAGGTAGTCAGTCCGTGGTAATGTCATCATCTGCCGGCACCCCAGGGAGGAGGTGCTGGTGGGCCCTCCCTCTACAGCCGGGAAACCAAGCCTCAGAGCGCTTAAATAACTCGGCCAAGGTCACTCTGTTGTGTGCCCTTGATGGGCTCAATGACAGAATAACTGCAGAGTCCAGGGAAAGAACCACCCAGCAAATATTTAAGAGAGTGAATGAGAGACTGAAGGTAAAAGTGAATTTTTGAAAGCCCAAATCTGATTTTGTGCCTGCCCTGCATAAAACTCTTCTAGGCCTCCGTGACCTTCAGACTCCAGCCCAAGTCCTTGCCCAGCATTCAAAGCCCAGGCGTCAGCCTCTGCGCACCCGCGGCGTCCTCTCCCCGACAGCCCACTCGGCGGGAGGCCCTGCCCCTCGTTCTGGGCCGCCTCCTGAGTCCAGCACGCGGTCGCCCAGCGAGCGCCCTCCATCCACCCGCCTGGCGATCCGGCAAACCCCTGCTCCACCCTTCGCTCTCACCTACGTGCAGCCTCCTGTGAAGGCCTCCGGGTCCTGCCAAGCAGAGTCAGCGACTCTTTCCCTGTTTCCAAGCTTCCTTGGCCCAACACCTTTGTAGTGGTCCACGGATCCTGCCTTCCCACCGGTCCTCAGGGTCCTAATATCTGGAGTTGGATCGCGTCCTCCCCAAATTCGCATGTTGGGGTCCTCACCTCCAGTGCCTCAGGATGTGCTCGTGATTGGAGAGGTCTTTACGGGGGTAAAATCAAGTTAAAATGGGGCCATGAGGGCAGACCCTGATCCAATACGATTGGTGTCCTTATGCGAAAGGGAAATTGGGGCACAAGAGAGACAGACATGAGAACATGAAGACGGCCATCAACCAGCCAAGGAGGGGGGCTGGGCTAGATTCTCCCTCCGAAGGGAGAAGGAGCTGACCCTCAGGGCACCTTGATCCTGGACTTCCAAGGCCACGAGACAGTACATTTCTGTTGTTTAACTCACCCAGTTGTTGGTACTTTGTCACGGCAGCCCCAGGAAACTAAGCCACCTGGGAGCCAGGACGCACCTCTCATATTTGTACCCCATGCCCGCCTCCATGCCTGCGGTCCCTGAGGAGTAGACTCCGGTGAGTAAACTGAAGGGTGATGGACAGGTGAGAACTGTGTTTTAGGGTCAAAACCTTAACAGATTTTTGCACTGAATTAATCTGATAATTGAGGCTTTTTTCCTCTGCTGCCTAGCAATTTTCAAATAATACACCCTGGTGAAGAGAAGTGGGGTGTGAAGCAGGGAGCTTCATTCAGTCTAACTCAAGAGCACTTATTGAGCGCCTGCTGTGTACCTAGAATAGGCTTAGACAGGTTCCTAAAGCTCTGGAGCAGAACCATGGTGAGTCACTGCAATAGAAGACTTTTTCCAACACACATGCTCACACACACGCACACACACGCACACATATGCACACGTGCTCACACGCTCGCACACACACGTACACGCATGTACACACACACTCACAAAATTAACGGGTAGAATTTTCTCCGTTTCAAGTTCTTCCTCTCCTAAATTTCTCTTAACCTTTTGACTTTTTGTGCTAGCATAAGATATCACCCAACATAACTTCAAACTATATTTAGTGTATTTAGTCATTTTAGGCTTAAAATGCCAACAATGTTTCACGACATTCCACAGAGTGCATCACGACCCTTTCTTTTTTTAACTTGACAACCTCAGGAGTTTCCAAACTGCCGTCAAAAAAAAAAAAAAAAAAAAAGTTTTTTTGTTTGTTCTGAGGGGATAAGTAGGAGTTTACATAGCCATTCACCAATTCAAGTTCATTCACTAATTTAAGAGACACCACTGAGTCCTACTATGTGCAGGGCTCACGTGGGCAGCGGGCACATGGAGCGGACGAGGCAGCAAGAGCAGGAATCACCTCTCCACAAAGGCCTCCCAGGCCCACGGCACGCGGGGCCTGCACGGGCACCGAGGGGAGGGCAGCTAGATGGGACGGTCCTTGTCCTACACCCGCCTGGGCCCTGCGCGTGGGGCCAGCACAGCCTCGGGTGCTGAGCGGCGGGACAGCAGGTGATCGGCCGAGCCTTGGGACGAGGCTGCCCCGTGCTGCCAAATCCACAAGAGCAAGCCGTGTATGAGGGCATCGGTCAGGAGGTGACCAGGGAACGCCCAGAGCTTCTAAGCCCTGCCAGCTGGCGATCACAACCCGGAGATCGCAGAAGCTGCATCATGTATTTCCAAATCCCCTCTAATCTGCAATGCATTATGCGCACATCTGTCCACCCGCTGTGGGCTGAGAACTCAGCCTGCATCCCGGCCCTAGCCCACCGCCCGCCCCAGGGGAACGCTCAAGAAACACTGCTTACAGCCCTTTCACGGCAGAACTTCAAGGTGGGGTCTGATCTGCCCGAGCCCTTGGGGCTCTGCCTCTCCGGGCTCAGAACCCCTGCCGGCCCAGCACAGCGCCTGCCCCACTGTTCGCAGACCGGCCCCGCCCCCCAGGGCCCAGGCCCGAGCCTGAGTCATGAGAGCTGATGGTTCCTGAGCAGCAGCTGTGTGCAGGCACGTTTTGGGCACCCACCGTCCGCTGGGAGGCCTGGGGTGATCCCACACACCCTGCGCGTGCCACTGTGAGCACGTGCCCAGAGCGGCCACGGTCTCCACAGCCGCAGTTCTGGCCGGCTCCGGTCTGGACCCTGCGTTGCACTAGCCTCCTTCGCTCACGGGACGTGAGGATGATGGTTATGACAGTGGTGACGCAGGCCTGAGACGGTGCACTTCCCACAAGCCGGCTGTGTGCCAGGCTCCGGATGCTTATTCTCTCGTGTGTTCCTCACCAACCAGCCCTGGAAGGAAGCGCTCTTGTGCCCATTTGACAGATGAGGACACCGAGACACAGCGAGGAAGTCACACAGCCCGTAGGGGGCTGGGCCAGCTTCCCGCAGACTCTGACCTGCTCCTGTAACCTCTGAGAGGACTTCCTCGCCGCGCACGGGGGCTGTCAGGAGGTGGCCGGCTTTGCCCTGAGAGAGCCCTATGGGAGCTGCCCACACACGGGCCCGTCATCCCCACCTCATGGGGGTGCTGGGCCTCCCGGGGCCTGGGAAGGGGGCCGAGGGCCAGGAGGTGGTGGAAGGAGGTTCCCACCACGGGCAGAGCCAGGTGAGGGCAGTTGGAGATCAAGGGGTCCTTGTCAGGAAGTCGGATCCACGTTGGGGAGAAGCCACTGGGATGCAGGGCCCGGAACCTGCCGGGAAGGGACAAAGGACAAAGACAGCTTTGTCTGACCTCGCGGCCAGCCAAGGGCCACAACTGTATGGGTCTGAGGATGAGAACTAAATGCCTTCCCCTCGCACCCAGAGGTGAAGGGAGCCTCCTGCACCCTTTCCTCGCTGAGGGAGAGTGCACCTTTGAGCCTGGCCCAGACCCAACTCCGGCCATCTGGGAGCTGTGCGGCCCACAGAACATCAGGGAACCTCTCTGAGCCTCAAACACCTCCCTCAGAGAATGGAGACAGAAAATTCTCAAGACTTGTGTGTACTTTCAAAGCATGTTCTCCCACAGTGCCTGGCACTTAGCAGGAAAAGCAAATCCTCTTTTCTCCGGGAAGAAGCTAGAGTGTTCAACAAGTTCTCCTCCCAGCCCTGGCCCTTCGCCTCTTCACTGGGCCAGGCCCCACAGCTAATCCGGCTGAACTGAGTCCATGGGGAGGAGACCGCAACGGTAGCCTTCATCATGGTTTCCCAGGGCCCCCAGGAATCCCACCATCCCAGGCCCTGAGCTTCCCTTGGCCTCTGTGAGGGAAGGGAGGAAGCACAGGCCTCCGTCCCACGCCTCATCTGGAGCCCTTACCTGCC
Source organism: Physeter macrocephalus (assembly GCF_002837175.3). NCBI lineage: Eukaryota > Metazoa > Chordata > Mammalia > Artiodactyla > Physeteridae > Physeter > Physeter macrocephalus. Next base: position 176,896,940 of record NC_041224.1, read on the forward strand.
TTGCCTCGTAGACCTGCCCGCCACCCAACTCTCCAAAGGTACTGTTGTTCCCATTCTACAGATGAGGAAACCGAGGCTCGGGTGTTGGACTCACTCAGCCAAGTTCACAACTATGGACGCACCAGGATCCAAACCCAAGTCAGCTGAACCCCAACATCCAGCCATGTGTCCCGGAACCACGTGGGGCCCAACCTCACGGCAAGTTCATCGCACACACCCCCGCCCTGGAAATGCGAAACAGTCCCCGGCTGGAAACAGGCAAGAGCGACCCGCGCTGTGCCAATCATCCGGCGGAACATATGCATTTCAAGGATGGAACAGTTGTATGCTCTTTTTTACACAAACTTAATGTTTTGCATGTTTCTTTCTCAAACACCACAAGCTTTCCCGTCGCCATGTTGCATAAGCCCCAGAGATATTTTCTCTCTTCTGTTGTACCCCACACAGCGGCTGTCTTCTGAGAAAAGAAATCGACCAAGGGACAAAATCTTGTAAATATTCCAGCCATTCACTTATCCAGCATAATTACCCTGCAAAGAGCAACATTTGGGCCTCAATTCACTAGCAGATAACTAACTGCATTATGCAATCACTTGACACGCAATTAGCAGAGTTTGCAACATGCACGAGCTCATGGGGCCATCGCAGGATTCCAAGAGTCCCCGTGGGCCAGGATGGACATGGCACAGAGGCACCCGCCCCAGGAAAGGTGCCTGGAGGAGGCCATTTGGAAAAGTGAAGGTGAGCTCCTAAAACTGGGGAATTCATCCAATCTGCCTTCACACGCGCCCAGTGACATAGTCTGCTCAGGCTGCTCTAACAAAACAGACAGGGTGATCTGACTCAGACATTTATTTCTCATCATTCTGGAAGCGGGGAAGTCCAAGATCAAGGTCGATTTGGTTCTTGCTGGGACTCTCTTCCTGTAGACAGCCACCTTCTCACCATAACATTATGTGGCAGGAGACAGAGAGGGTTTGGTATCTCTTCCTCTTCTTATAAGGGTACCAACCCTGTGGAATTAAGGCTCCACCCTTAGGACCTCATTTAGTCTTTATCACCTCCTCACAGACCCTGTATCCAAATACAGTCACCCTGGGAGTTAGCGCTTCAACGTATGAATTTGGTTGCAGGGGGGGAGGGGGTGGAGGGATACACAAACATTTAGTCTGTAACACCCAGGGTCAACATTTCTCCCCTGGGCTATTACAGCAGCCTCTTACCTGGCCTCCCTGCCTCCATCCTCTACCCAGCAGCCAGTGAGATCTTCCTAAAATCCAAATTCAACCATGTCCCTGCTCCGATTCAGTGTCACCCTATCACCTTCAGGGGATACTCCCCCATGGCACAGAAGGTTTTCATGATCTACTATCCCCACACATCTGACCAGCCTCTGGTTTTGACACAGCTGAGTACGCACCCACCCACTCTCTCACCTCTCTGCATGCACACACACGCACATAGGCACACATACACAGGCACAATGCCATTTCCTCTGCTTGGGCTGCTTGTGTCTCCCTGTTTCTCCTCTTCCATCTGTTGAATGAACAACTACTGATCCGTCAAGTCCAAGGTCAAGAATCACTTCTTCCTAGAGGCTTCTCGTATCCCTCCCTCCACCTCCAGGCTGGATCCCAGCATCACACAGAAGCTGCTTCTTTACAAAGAAGGTGACTCTGTGTTCCAAAGAGTAACCATTATTATTATTTTTAATTTTGCTAATCTAATGGGTAAAATATCAGGCATTGTTTTATTTTGCGTGCTCTATCTTGTGAGGTCGGCCATGTTTCTACACGCTTGCCAATTGCATCCCATCCTGTTAGAATTATCTATTTAAATTGTTTACTACTAGAGTCTACTAGTTTTCTGGTTAATTTTCAGGAGCTCATTACACAAACCAGGGACACAAAGATATTCACTTCTGCATTATTTATGATGGCCAAAATAAAGATGCTTATTAATGAGGGAGTCCTTTAAACATTGATAGTACAACACCTCAGTAGACTATTAGGTAGCCGTCAAGAATGATAACAATAGGGCTTCCCTGGTGGCGCAGTGGTTGAGAGTCCGCCTGCCGATGCAGGGGACGCGGGTTCGTGCCCCGGTCCGGGAAGATCCCACGTGCCGCGGAGCGGCTGGGCCCGTGAGTCATGGCCTCTGAGCCTGCGCGTCCGGAGCCTGTGCGAGAGTCTGCCTGCCGATGCAGGGGACATGGGTTCGTGCCCCGGTCCAGGAAGATCCCACGTGCCGCGGAGCGGCTGGGCCCGTGAGTCATGGCCTCTGAGCCTGCGCGTCCGGAGCCTGTGCTCCGCAGCGGGAGAGGCCACAACGGTGAGAGGCCCGCGTACCGCAAAAAAAAAAAAAAAAAAAAAAAAAATGATAACAATACAAACTTTGTAACCTGGACAAATGCTCATTGTATGATGAGAGGCCAAGGGGGCAGCATACAAAATTGCTTTAATGTTCTGATTACAACATTGCAAAATGTATTAAGTGTTGGGTCCTAGAGCTAAAAGGATGAGCAAGACAGCCCAGTGCACGAATACACAAACAGCCTGCTTTAATGAAGTGTGAGAATATTTCAGGACAGAGGAACATAGAAGGTACTGGAAGCTCAAAGTAGAGGCCTAAGGAAGGCTCCATGAGGGCAGGAAGGAAGACTTCTTGTCTGAGTCCCAAAAGACTGAATTATCACTGATGTAGCCAGTGTCTGCCAGACTTGGAGCCCCAATCCCTTGATGTTTGAGCCTCACTAACCAGTCTTCCCCTTGGGGTCTGAGTCTACTCCTTACAACCTATAAATGCAAAACTAAAGCAGCTTTATGCACATGATCCCACATTCCTCCAGCTTCCCTCCAAAGTGGACATTCTTATGGCTCGTTTTACAGCAGGGGGAAGTAAAGGTTGAAAGGAAGTAAAGGTTAGATCTCTTGGGTTGGGTCCCAGCAGCTTCAAACCCACAACAGAAAAGCACCAGATCGCACACTCATTCTCCTGTGCGCACATTTCTCAAACCTCCTGCACAAGAACCCCTTGGAATGACTTAAAAATCAAGATTCCAGGACCCACCCCCCAGGACTGAGTCAGAATCTCTGGGCGTTTGGTCAGAGAATCTGGATTTTTTTAAACAGGCCTCCTAGATGACTTGGACATTGCAGTTTGGGAACCACTGCACGACATGCCACTGGCTGAGTTATTCTAAGAAATATCTGCACCTGCCTGGTTTGAAGGACTCCACTCCCCTGGCCTAACACTCCACGTCTATGGTCATCATTGCTGGTGCTTTGCCTGCTGTTCAGGACAAGATGCACTCGAGGCATCTCTAAGAGCCAGCCCACGCCCTCAGCTCACTCCTCTCCCGGGAACGCTTTCCCCTCCAGTTCCTGTTGGGCTCATTGTTCTGTTTGGAGCTACTGTGCAAGCTGCTTTCCTTTCTCTTTTTTTTTTTTTTTGACGCCGGCAGCAATTAGGCATCTTCTATACCAAATGAATTATGTCCATCATCACTAAAAAAATCGACTTAGCCCCGTTAAGCCTGGCACGTTGATGGAGAAGCCCACATCATCAACAGAAGCCAAATGCTGGAAGGGGGCAGAGGAGAAGAGACCGACACCTTCAGATGTCATTGGCTGGACCAAGGACTTGACCTCATCAGCCCAGGTTGAGGAAACAACCCAGAATCACGTAAACCTGGGTTCAAGTCCTATCTGCCCTCTGCAAGCCCTGTGACCTTGACCACCTCTTTCGCCTCTATTGGTCTCAGTTTCCTCATCCACTCAATGGGCGTAATAACACTGCCCCGTAGGGCTGCCGTGAGGGTTATTCGACCTGATATACAGAGAGGAAAATGACACATACACTGCTTCTCAACATGCCAGTTAGATGCAAGGATGTGGATTTATTTCACACTCCAGAATAGATTTTTCTTTGTTCTTAGAGGAAGAGGGAAAGCTGCAAAGAAGGTGAAAAAAAGAAAGAAGAGATATTTACAAATAATGTGCATTCTTTCCATGTGTATTAAAGGGTCGTCAAATACTAAGAGAAAGGCGAGGAGGACAGGAGAAGACAGGGCATTTCCCATTCACCTCCCATCTCACTCTGATCTAAGACTGACTTATTTATGGTGACCATCAAGGTCATGTCCGTCTGGCCCGTCCAAGTCCAGCCGCAGCCTCCTATCCGGTCTCCCAGTGAGGAGCGGCCATGCAGTTCCCTCTCTGCCTGATGCTCCTCCCACAAAGGGCCACGTGCTCA
>NC_041224.1:176901334-176907416 GCF_002837175.3 Physeter macrocephalus
TCAACCCCCCCTCCCTCCAGGCTCAGCTCAAAGCCCACCTCAGCAGCCCAGTCCTTCCAGACGATCTCTGCCCCCCGCACAGTCCCCCCACCCCGCCACGCACGCGCATGGGTCGCCGTCTGCCGGGCAGCATCCTGACTCGTTTGCTTGGTTGTATCTGCTTCTGCCCCCTACTCACCGGGACTTTGTCTATTCACACCCCCAGCAACGTGAAGACGGCCTGAAGACTCAACGCGCACAGGATCAATACTGCTTAATTCATTAATCAATGACACTGGCTTTATCTCATTGAATCCACACATCCAGCCTGACAGGTAGGAGTCATTGTACCCATTTTGTAGACAACAAAAACAAGACTCAGCTGTCCTGGCCAGCGAGTGATGGTACAAGTGCTGGGAATTCAAAGCCAGGTGTGTCTGGATGCCAGGCTTAAACCTAACCATTTCACCTGCTGGCCTTGAAGGGGAAGGACGGAATAGTTGAGCCAGGTCGCTGAGGAGGGACGTACTGGACCAATCACAAAACCAAAGCACGCCCCCCCCGCCCCACCCTGCGCAGCCTTATGAAAGGCCCACGCGACCTTTCAATCTGAATGTGAACCACGGCAAGGGAGCCTTTGGCTTCGTGTCTCTCTCCTTAAAGCAAGTGCTCCTTTCCCAGGGCTGCGGGGTGCGAGCGACCAGGACGCTGCATCTCCAGGAGGAGCTGGGTGGTGCTCTTTGGGTACAACAGGACCCAGAAGGGCCCAGATAAGTTGGAAACCTCACTGCTCCCACCGAGGGTCCGGGGGAGCGAGGGCGGGGAGAGCCAGCAGCCTTCGCTGAGTCTCCTGTGCCCGGGCTCATGCGAGCCCTTCCCTTCCGTGCCCGCACACCTCCAGGGGGCACCATCCACACAGACTAGGCTGTGAGAGGTGCCCCTTGTACTTACACAACATGGTAACCCTGGGCATCGTCCCACCTTAGAGCTATGAAGACAGAGGCTCCGAGACCGACCCTGCCTTCTCCAAGGTCCCCAGGTGACGAACCAGGATCCAAACCCAAGTGCTTCAGGTCCCAAAGTCCACACTTAGCCCACACGCCACTACCTCCTACACTCCCAGTTTCCTGCACGTTATTCCATTTAGTCTTTGCCGTGATCCAGGAAGAGAGGTATTACCAGGGATCTAACGCCTCCATCTGCCCAAATCAGAGGGCCGTGAAAGGGACAGCCTCCAATGTGACTTGCCGTCTAATAAACCCACAATCTTTCCTTACAACCAAAATGGTCTGAAAGAACAGGGAAGAGGCCTTGAGCGCTGGACAGATCGGCAGCAGCCGATGAGACACACCAGGAAAGGAAAACAGGAGAAATACCTGGAGTCAGTGAAGGACCGCCCACCCTTCCTCCCTTGTCAGCCCGGCCCCGAGTGGCCGAACCCCCGGGGTGTGGCTGGCTTGTCCCACGGCTGGTAAGTGGGAAAACCAGAATCAGAATCAGAAAACCAGACCTCACTGCCTATCAGGGTTGCTCCGTTTACGCGCGCGGTGACCCAGACGCCAATTCTTACTGTACTTTCCGGAAGTGGCCCCAGGACATCCCAGAGCCTGGCCTCTCCCCCAGCAAGAGCTGCTCCTGGTAGCCTTGGTGGGTGTCCAACAGCGGAGGACAGCCGACCTGGAGCTGCATGACTTCTGAAGCTCGGTCACAGACGGCCAAGCAGCTTCCTCTTGCCTCACAGGACACTCGCTCCTGAAACCCAGCCGCCATGCCATGCGGGGGCCCAAGGGCCACGGGAACGCCACGTGTGGATGGCCGTACCCACAGCCCCTCTGAGATCCCAGCCAATGGTCCACAGCACCCACCTGACACGTGCACGAGGAGGCGTTCACACGTCTCCAGTCCAGCCAACGTCTGACCACAGCCCCCTGAGCAATGCTGAGCGAGGGCCGCCCAGCTGAGCCCAGTCACCCCCTGAAGCAGGAGAGGTAATAATAATGGTGAGTGTTGGTTTATCCCACCATGTGGGCTGGTCTGCTACCCAGCCGCAGACAGCCAGAACCTCACCTTATGAATGGGTAGCGAGCTGAGAGTCATGAAGTGACATATCCAAAGGGGAAAGTTGAATCTCCACGCTGCACGTCTGACCCTCTGCTGCTTCCCGGGAGCAGCTGGAAGGAGACAGAGGCCACTGCTCCACACCTTCCTCATCCCATTGCCTGGGTTCCTTTCAGCTTATTAAACCTCAAAGTCTTCTTTGACTCGGGGAAATAAAGGAGGGGTGTTTTTGCTAGCATCATTTCTGCACAGTTAGATACATACAATGTAATCATGTTCTGTAATGACTACTCCTATAAAAATTGTGTTCTTCACAAAGAACCTCTCTCCCCCAAATCCACCCAAACCGCCAGAACTATGAAAAGTACAGCCTCCAAGCTGATATTCAATCTGTCAGATTTGCAGTTCTTCACTATAAGCATAATCACAATAAATAAAAGATAAGGCTTAGTGTGGCAAAGTTCATTGTTGAAAGGGGCCAACTCTTCAGCCCTTCTGCCCGTGATAATTGCCGGACCATGTGGCTGAAGTGGGGGAAAATAAAACCTGGGGGAAGGAGGTGGTTAAATGCCCCCATCAGCAGGGGATGCTGAGAGTCAGAGCCCACCAGAGCTCACCAGAGCCGCTGCGGCCGCCCAGGCTGAGGCTGAACGAGTTCCTTCCCACACACTTTCTGGTTTCTTCTCAAACTTCTCCAAGGCAACAGATTTTCACTTCCTTTTAAGATTCCTTTTTGCTCAGAGAAAGAAAGAAGATGGCATAGACCGAGTTCTGACATGCCAGGTACCGCGCTGGCCACGCACGTGGTCTCTCCAAGCTTTGTAACCACCCTGGGAGGTGGGTATTATTACCAGTGGCAGGAGCAGAGGCTGCAGAATCGAGACAGAATCAGGTCCAGGTCCCGCTTCTGACTCTTGGTAGTCGTGCAAACTCGATGCTCGATAAAGGAGTGCTGGTTTGTTTTGTTTTCTCGTCTGTTTGTTTGTTTTTGGCCGCACTGCACAGCATGCAGACCTTCCCTGACCAGGGATCAATCCCACGCCACCTGCATGGCCAGCGCGGAGTCAACCACTGGACCGCCGGGAAAGTCCTAAAGGAGTGCTCATTGGATGAAAAAAATAAAAGGCCTGCCCTCGTTCTCTCCCCCATCCTCATCCTCACCCTCTCACCATCACACGTCCCCATGTGTAAATGCACATAAAAAGTTTAATCCTGTTTACAGACTGAGCTGACAGTTCCCAAGGTGGAGCCAAAGCAGGTGGCTGCCTCTAAGCCATGGAACTTCATGCACCACTGTCCGTAAGCCTGATGCCTCAGTCTGTCTTCCCCAGACTGAGGGGACCTGCAAAAGAGAGTCTGACTCCCAGGCGCAGGTCTCACCATCCCAACAGACTGTGGGACCCAGGACGTGGAGCCGGTGGGGGCGGTCTCATAGCAACCTGAAGGCCCCTGGAAGAGCTGGGTGTGGTGAGGAATCATAGACGATTCCAGTAGGACCAGCAGTAGCCAGAATGCTGTGCACTTCTTGTCGCCCCAGCCAGCTCTTGGAGAGAACCGGAGGGCCCGATGGTCATAGCTCTGCTCTCACCAAGAGCACCTGATATTTATGAGACAGGCTGCACACACTCAGGTGCCCATTCCCTTCTAATGACATTACTAATTCCCAAATACCAACAACACATCGTAACTCGCGCACTCCAGCTGCACCTTAACTCAAAGTTGCATCATGGTGCTTATAACTCAGGGCTCCCCAGCTCCAACTAATTTATAGGAGCATGGTTATTCCTAGGGGCTATTGGCTTAGAGGGCCTGAGCCCACCTTGAAGAAGATTTTATCCAGGACCCTTCTAATGCAAACACTACAAAGGCACTCAGTAAGTATCTGTTGAAAGAATGAATGAATTAGGCACTATCATATATTTTATATCATTTAATAAGAATGCTGCTCAATATCATCTCTGATCTTCAGATTCCTAGACTATAAAATAAGGAGAATATTACCTACCTAACAGCATTACAAGATTAAGGGAGGTAATATATGTACAGGGTCTATGCATCTTCAACAATCAATACATGTTCAATTAAGTTCAGCAAATACTTAATCACCATCATGATTGTTATTAGTGATCATTTATTTAGCATCTGCTAAATGTTGGAGGCTTTCTAATCCTCATAATAATACTTCAAGGTAGATAGTAGGATTGCCTTTATTATGCAGTATTTATGAGAGCTGAGGAAGTAAAAAGGTTAGTACAGAATAATAGAATAACTTCCACTCTGGGAGTACGGCAGACCAAGTCTTCCAAGACACCCTCTCATGTCAAAAAAAAAAAAAAAAAAAAAGAAAGAAAGAAAAAAGACTATCCTGATAAACATTCACTTTTGACATATTACTAGGTTGGCAAAGGCATGTGGAAGTTTCCAAATCCCCCACCCTATTCCTCCCCAAAATATGAGCTAGACCTGAATCTGAGACAAGCTAACAGTGCACAGAAAGCAGGAGTTTGCTTGTCTTGAGGGTGAGCACCAAAAAATACATTGCCATTGGGATCGTGACCCTACAGTCAAGAGCAAGGTGGAGGAGCTGAGCCTGGGAATCTTGCAGATCTGGGATGCTCAAAGGTGGTACATGTGTCTCCAGGTCTTTGGTGGTCCTGACTCACAGCAGAACCAGATAGAAATCTCTGGAAGAAAGCATCCCCAATTTAGGCTCACAAGTGTCCCAGGGATTAGGGCTAAGCAATGACCTCACAATGAAAGGTCACAGAAACAGAAGGAGGAAAGTATCCATGAGTGGCAGTGAGAACGAACTTTAAATGCCCAAAGATTGCAGACGTTGAATAGTCTGACACACAATATATAACAATGTCTGAAGTGCATCAAGAAAGAAAGGTTGGAATCACAAAGATGAACGATCAACAAAAGATTATCAGCAATGACCAAACAGGTTTGAAAAATAGTTGGAACTTCTAAAAATAAAAAATTTAATTAACTTTGAAAATAACTCAATGAATGGTGGATTATACACAACTAAAAATAAAATTTGTGATCCCAAGAATCTGATTGAATTACCAAAATAATGTACTAAGAACCAAGGAACTAGAAAATATAAAGGGAAATGTAAAAGTTATGAAGAATAGAATGAGAAGCTCTAACATAGACCTAATCAGAGTCCCAGAGGAGAGTGTAGAGATATTAGATGAGAGATTGTATTTGAAGAGATAATAGCTGAGAACTTTCTAGAACAAATGGGAGATGGAAATCCAAGCTTCAGGAATCACAATATATTTCAAGTAAGATTCAATGTCTTAAATTCTCTCTGACATCCTATAGTGAATCTTTAAAATACCAAAAACAAAAATAATATTTTAAAAGCAGCCACAAAAAGAAGAGATAATATTCAAAGGAATTACAGTAAGACTGAGAACAAACTTTTCAACTCCAACAGTGGCAACCAGAAGTCATAGAATAGAGCCTTCCACATGTGGAGATGCATTTACTGCAGATCCAGAATTGTGTACTTCACAAGACTGTGTACCCAGAAACAACAAACACAAAACAAAGTTATATTCAGATATACGCAGTTGGTGGTAAACCAGCAGACCTTCCCTAAGGAAGGAAAGAAAATGATCCAAAAAAGGACAGCATAAAATGCAAGAAGAAATAGTGAGCTAAGCAGCTGGTAAACATGTATGAAAACTAACAAAGCAATGTGTGTCTAAAATAACAATTGTCTTATTTATAAAGTTACAGAAAATAACAGGAGTAAGATATTAAACAACAGTAACATGTAAGTTGAGAGGGTGTTGACTTGATTCTGGGTATTCTAAGGTCCTTTTATTATCCAAAGGAGTTGAAGATACTAATTTAGTATGCTGTCAAGTTAAATACGCATGGTAAAATGTCCAAGACAATCAGAAAAACAATAGGGAAAAAAAAGAATAAATTTCTAAACAATAGAGGGAGAGTAAAAATGAAATAGGGAAAAAGAGCAAATGGATAATTTTTTTAAGACAATCAAAAAGCAAGAAAGAAGACAAGAGAA
>NC_041224.1:176907450-176932944 GCF_002837175.3 Physeter macrocephalus
GAGAGTCTGCCTGCCGATGCAGGGGACATGGGTTCGTGCCCCGGTCCAGGAAGATCCCACGTGCCGCGGAGCGGCTGGGCCCGTGAGTCATGGCCTCTGAGCCTGCGCGTCCGGAGCCTGTGCTCCGCAGCGGGAGAGGCCACAACGGTGAGAGGCCCGCGTACCGCAAAAAAAAAAAAAAAAAAAAAAAAAATGATAACAATACAAACTTTGTAACCTGGACAAATGCTCATTGTATGATGAGAGGCCAAGGGGGCAGCATACAAAATTGCTTTAATGTTCTGATTACAACATTGCAAAATGTATTAAGTGTTGGGTCCTAGAGCTAAAAGGATGAGCAAGACAGCCCAGTGCACGAATACACAAACAGCCTGCTTTAATGAAGTGTGAGAATATTTCAGGACAGAGGAACATAGAAGGTACTGGAAGCTCAAAGTAGAGGCCTAAGGAAGGCTCCATGAGGGCAGGAAGGAAGACTTCTTGTCTGAGTCCCAAAAGACTGAATTATCACTGATGTAGCCAGTGTCTGCCAGACTTGGAGCCCCAATCCCTTGATGTTTGAGCCTCACTAACCAGTCTTCCCCTTGGGGTCTGAGTCTACTCCTTACAACCTATAAATGCAAAACTAAAGCAGCTTTATGCACATGATCCCACATTCCTCCAGCTTCCCTCCAAAGTGGACATTCTTATGGCTCGTTTTACAGCAGGGGGAAGTAAAGGTTGAAAGGAAGTAAAGGTTAGATCTCTTGGGTTGGGTCCCAGCAGCTTCAAACCCACAACAGAAAAGCACCAGATCGCACACTCATTCTCCTGTGCGCACATTTCTCAAACCTCCTGCACAAGAACCCCTTGGAATGACTTAAAAATCAAGATTCCAGGACCCACCCCCCAGGACTGAGTCAGAATCTCTGGGCGTTTGGTCAGAGAATCTGGATTTTTTTAAACAGGCCTCCTAGATGACTTGGACATTGCAGTTTGGGAACCACTGCACGACATGCCACTGGCTGAGTTATTCTAAGAAATATCTGCACCTGCCTGGTTTGAAGGACTCCACTCCCCTGGCCTAACACTCCATGTCTATGGTCATCATTGCTGGTGCTTTGCCTGCTGTTCAGGACAAGATGCACTCGAGGCATCTCTAAGAGCCAGCCCACGCCCTCAGCTCACTCCTCTCCCGGGAACGCTTTCCCCTCCAGTTCCTGTTGGGCTCATTGTTCTGTTTGGAGCTACTGTGCAAGCTGCTTTCCTTTCTCTTTTTTTTTTTTTGACGCCGGCAGCAATTAGGCATCTTCTATACCAAATGAATTATGTCCATCATCACTAAAAAAATCGACTTAGCCCCGTTAAGCCTGGCACGTTGATGGAGAAGCCCACATCATCAACAGAAGCCAAATGCTGGAAGGGGGCAGAGGAGAAGAGACCGACACCTTCAGATGTCATTGGCTGGACCAAGGACTTGACCTCATCAGCCCAGGTTGAGGAAACAACCCAGAATCACGTAAACCTGGGTTCAAGTCCTATCTGCCCTCTGCAAGCCCTGTGACCTTGACCACCTCTTTCGCCTCTATTGGTCTCAGTTTCCTCATCCACTCAATGGGCGTAATAACACTGCCCCGTAGGGCTGCCGTGAGGGTTATTCGACCTGATATACAGAGAGGAAAATGACACATACACTGCTTCTCAACATGCCAGTTAGATGCAAGGATGTGGATTTATTTCACACTCCAGAATAGATTTTTCTTTGTTCTTAGAGGAAGAGGGAAAGCTGCAAAGAAGGTGAAAAAAAGAAAGAAGAGATATTTACAAATAATGTGCATTCTTTCCATGTGTATTAAAGGGTCGTCAAATACTAAGAGAAAGGCGAGGAGGACAGGAGAAGACAGGGCATTTCCCATTCACCTCCCATCTCACTCTGATCTAAGACTGACTTATTTATGGTGACCATCAAGGTCATGTCCGTCTGGCCCGTCCAAGTCCAGCCGCAGCCTCCTATCCGGTCTCCCAGTGAGGAGCGGCCATGCAGTTCCCTCTCTGCCTGATGCTCCTCCCTCACCGGGACTTTGTCTATTCACACCCCCAGCAACGTGAAGACGGCCTGAACACTCAACGCGCACAGGATCAATACTGCTTAATTCATTAATCAATGACACTGCCTTTATCTCATTGAATCCACACATCCAGCCTGACAGGTAGGAGTCATTGTACCCATTTTGTAGACAACAAAAACAAGACTCAGCTGTCCTGGCCAGCGAGTGATGGTACAAGTGCTGGGAATTCAAAGCCAGGTGTGTCTGGATGCCAGGCTTAAACCTAACCATTTCACCTGCTGGCCTTGAAGGGGAAGGACGGAATAGTTGAGCCAGGTCGCTGAGGAGGGACGTACTGGACCAATCACAAAACCAAAGCACGCCCCCCCCGCCCCACCCTGCGCAGCCTTATGAAAGGCCCACGCGACCTTTCAATCTGAATGTGAACCACGGCAAGGGAGCCTTTGGCTTCGTGTCTCTCTCCTTAAAGCAAGTGCTCCTTTCCCAGGGCTGCGGGGTGCGAGCGACCAGGACGCTGCATCTCCAGGAGGAGCTGGGTGGTGCTCTTTGGGTACAACAGGACCCAGAAGGGCCCAGATAAGTTGGAAACCTCACTGCTCCCACCGAGGGTCCGGGGGAGCGAGGGCGGGGAGAGCCAGCAGCCTTCGCTGAGTCTCCTGTGCCCGGGCTCATGCGAGCCCTTCCCTTCCGTGCCCGCACACCTCCAGGGGGCACCATCCACACAGACTAGGCTGTGAGAGGTGCCCCTTGTACTTACACAACATGGTAACCCTGGGCATCGTCCCACCTTAGAGCTATGAAGACAGAGGCTCCGAGACCGACCCTGCCTTCTCCAAGGTCCCCAGGTGACGAACCAGGATCCAAACCCAAGTGCTTCAGGTCCCAAAGTCCACACTTAGCCCACACGCCACTACCTCCTACACTCCCAGTTTCCTGCACGTTATTCCATTTAGTCTTTGCCGTGATCCAGGAAGAGAGGTATTACCAGGGATCTAACGCCTCCATCTGCCCAAATCAGAGGGCCGTGAAAGGGACAGCCTCCAATGTGACTTGCCGTCTAATAAACCCACAATCTTTCCTTACAACCAAAATGGTCTGAAAGAACAGGGAAGGCCTTGAGCGCTGGACAGATCGGCAGCAGCCGATGAGACACACCAGGAAAGGAGAACAGGAGAAATACCTGGAGTCAGTGAAGGACCGCCCACCCTTCCTCCCTTGTCAGCCCGGCCCCGAGTGGCCGAACCCCCGGGGTGTGGCTGGCTTGTCCCACGGCTGGTAAGTGGGAAAACCAGAATCAGAATCAGAAAACCAGACCTCACTGCCTATCAGGGTTGCTCCGTTTACGCGCGCGGTGACCCAGACGCCAATTCTTACTGTACTTTCCGGAAGTGGCCCCAGGACATCCCAGAGCCTGGCCTCTCCCCCAGCAAGAGCTGCTCCTGGTAGCCTTGGTGGGTGTCCAACAGCGGAGGACAGCCGACCTGGAGCTGCATGACTTCTGAAGCTCGGTCACAGACGGCCAAGCAGCTTCCTCTTGCCTCACAGGACACTCGCTCCTGAAACCCAGCCGCCATGCCATGCGGGGGCCCAAGGGCCACGGGAACGCCACGTGTGGATGGCCGTACCCACAGCCCCTCTGAGATCCCAGCCAATGGTCCACAGCACCCACCTGACACGTGCACGAGGAGGCGTTCACACGTCTCCAGTCCAGCCAACGTCTGACCACAGCCCCCTGAGCAATGCTGAGCGAGGGCCGCCCAGCTGAGCCCAGTCACCCCCTGAAGCAGGAGAGGTAATAATAATGGTGAGTGTTGGTTTATCCCACCATGTGGGCTGGTCTGCTACCCAGCCGCAGACAGCCAGAACCTCACCTTATGAATGGGTAGCGAGCTGAGAGTCATGAAGTGACATATCCAAAGGGGAAAGTTGAATCTCCACGCTGCACGTCTGACCCTCTGCTGCTTCCCGGGAGCAGCTGGAAGGAGACAGAGGCCACTGCTCCACACCTTCCTCATCCCATTGCCTGGGTTCCTTTCAGCTTATTAAACCTCAAAGTCTTCTTTGACTCGGGGAAATAAAGGAGGGGTGTTTTTGCTAGCATCATTTCTGCACAGTTAGATACATACAATGTAATCATGTTCTGTAATGACTACTCCTATAAAAATTGTGTTCTTCACAAAGAACCTCTCTCCCCCAAATCCACCCAAACCGCCAGAACTATGAAAAGTACAGCCTCCAAGCTGATATTCAATCTGTCAGATTTGCAGTTCTTCACTATAAGCATAATCACAATAAATAAAAGATAAGGCTTAGTGTGGCAAAGTTCATTGTTGAAAGGGGCCAACTCTTCAGCCCTTCTGCCCGTGATAATTGCCGGACCATGTGGCTGAAGTGGGGGAAAATAAAACCTGGGGGAAGGAGGTGGTTAAATGCCCCCATCAGCAGGGGATGCTGAGAGTCAGAGCCCACCAGAGCTCACCAGAGCCGCTGCGGCCGCCCAGGCTGAGGCTGAACGAGTTCCTTCCCACACACTTTCTGGTTTCTTCTCAAACTTCTCCAAGGCAACAGATTTTCACTTCCTTTTAAGATTCCTTTTTGCTCAGAGAAAGAAAGAAGATGGCATAGACCGAGTTCTGACATGCCAGGTACCGCGCTGGCCACGCACGTGGTCTCTCCAAGCTTTGTAACCACCCTGGGAGGTGGGTATTATTACCAGTGGCAGGAGCAGAGGCTGCAGAATCGAGACAGAATCAGGTCCAGGTCCCCCTTCTGACTCTTGGTAGTCGTGCAAACTCGATGCTCGATAAAGGAGTGCTGGTTTGTTTTGTTTTCTCGTCTGTTTGTTTGTTTTTGGCCGCACTGCACAGCATGCAGACCTTCCCTGACCAGGGATCAATCCCACGCCGCCTGCATGGCCAGCGCGGAGTCAACCACTGGACCGCCGGGAAAGTCCTAAAGGAGTGCTCATTGGATGAAAAAAATAAAAGGCCTGCCCTCGTTCTCTCCCCCATCCTCATCCTCACCCTCTCACCATCACACGTCCCCATGTGTAAATGCACATAAAAAGTTTAATCCTGTTTACAGACTGAGCTGACAGTTCCCAAGGTGGAGCCAAAGCAGGTGGCTGCCTCTAAGCCATGGAACTTCATGCACCACTGTCCGTAAGCCTGATGCCTCAGTCTGTCTTCCCCAGACTGAGGGGACCTGCAAAAGAGAGTCTGACTCCCAGGCGCAGGTCTCACCATCCCAACAGACTGTGGGACCCAGGACGTGGAGCCGGTGGGGGCGGTCTCATAGCAACCTGAAGGCCCCTGGAAGAGCTGGGTGTGGTGAGGAATCATAGACGATTCCAGTAGGACCAGCAGTAGCCAGAATGCTGTGCACTTCTTGTCGCCCCAGCCAGCTCTTGGAGAGAACCGGAGGGCCCGATGGTCATAGCTCTGCTCTCACCAAGAGCACCTGATATTTATGAGACAGGCTGCACACACTCAGGTGCCCATTCCCTTCTAATGACATTACTAATTCCCAAATACCAACAACACATCGTAACTCGCGCACTCCAGCTGCACCTTAACTCAAAGTTGCATCATGGTGCTTATAACTCAGGGCTCCCCAGCTCCAACTAATTTATAGGAGCATGGTTATTCCTAGGGGCTATTGGCTTAGAGGGCCTGAGCCCACCTTGAAGAAGATTTTATCCAGGACCCTTCTAATGCAAACACTACAAAGGCACTCAGTAAGTATCTGTTGAAAGAATGAATGAATTAGGCACTATCATATATTTTATATCATTTAATAAGAATGCTGCTCAATATCATCTCTGATCTTCAGTTTCCTAGACTATAAAATAAGGAGAATATTACCTACCTAACAGCATTACAAGATTAAGGGAGGTAATATTTGTACAGGGTCTATGCATCTTCAACAATCAATACATGTTCAATTAAGTTCAGCAAATACTTAATCACCATCATGATTGTTATTAGTGATCATTTATTTAGCATCTGCTAAATGTTGGAGGCTTTCTAATCCTCATAATAATACTTCAAGGTAGATAGTAGGATTGCCTTTATTATGCAGTATTTATGAGAGCTGAGGAAGTAAAAAGGTTAGTACAGAATAATAGAATAACTTCCACTCTGGGAGTACGGCAGACCAAGTCTTCCAAGACACCCTCTCATGTCAAAAAAAAAAAAAAAAAAAAAGAAAGAAAGAAAAAAGACTATCCTGATAAACATTCACTTTTGACATATTACTAGGTTGGCAAAGGCATGTGGAAGTTTCCAAATCCCCCACCCTATTCCTCCCCAAAATATGAGCTAGACCTGAATCTGAGACAAGCTAACAGTGCACAGAAAGCAGGAGTTTGCTTGTCTTGAGGGTGAGCACCAAAAAATACATTGCCATTGGGATCGTGACCCTACAGTCAAGAGCAAGGTGGAGGAGCTGAGCCTGGGAATCTTGCAGATCTGGGATGCTCAAAGGTGGTACATGTGTCTCCAGGTCTTTGGTGGTCCTGACTCACAGCAGAACCAGATAGAAATCTCTGGAAGAAAGCATCCCCAATTTAGGCTCACAAGTGTCCCAGGGATTAGGGCTAAGCAATGACCTCACAATGAAAGGTCACAGAAACAGAAGGAGGCAAGTATCCATGAGTGGCAGTGAGAACGAACTTTAAATGCCCAAAGATTGCAGACGTTGAATAGTCTGACACACAATATATAACAATGTCTGAAGTG
This sequence comes from Physeter macrocephalus, assembly GCF_002837175.3. Classification (NCBI taxonomy): domain Eukaryota; kingdom Metazoa; phylum Chordata; class Mammalia; order Artiodactyla; family Physeteridae; genus Physeter; species Physeter macrocephalus. Next base: position 176,914,238 of record NC_041224.1, read on the forward strand.
CATCAAGAAAGAAAGGTTGGAATCACAAAGATGAACGATCAACAAAAGATTATCAGCAATGACCAAACAGGTTTGAAAAATAGTTGGAACTTCTAAAAATAAAAAATTTAATTAACTTTGAAAATAACTCAATGAATGGTGGATTATACACAACTAAAAATAAAATTTGTGATCCCAAGAATCTGATTGAATTACCAAAATAATGTACTAAGAACCAAGGAACTAGAAAATATAAAGGGAAATGTAAAAGTTATGAAGAATAGAATGAGAAGCTCTAACATAGACCTAATCAGAGTCCCAGAGGAGAGTGTAGAGATATTAGATGAGAGATTGTATTTGAAGAGATAATAGCTGAGAACTTTCTAGAACAAATGGGAGATGGAAATCCAAGCTTCAGGAATCACAATATATTTCAAGTAAGATTCAATGTCTTAAATTCTCTCTGACATCCTATAGTGAATCTTTAAAATACCAAAAACAAAAATAATATTTTAAAAGCAGCCACAAAAAGAAGAGATAATATTCAAAGGAATTACAGTAAGACTGAGAACAAACTTTTCAACTCCAACAGTGGCAACCAGAAGTCATAGAATAGAGCCTTCCACATGTGGAGATGCATTTACTGCAGATCCAGAATTGTGTACTTCACAAGACTGTGTACCCAGAAACAACAAACACAAAACAAAGTTATATTCAGATATACGCAGTTGGTGGTAAACCAGCAGACCTTCCCTAAGGAAGGAAAGAAAATGATCCAAAAAAGGACAGCATAAAATGCAAGAAGAAATAGTGAGCTAAGCAGCTGGTAAACATGTATGAAAACTAACAAAGCAATGTGTGTCTAAAATAACAATTGTCTTATTTATAAAGTTACAGAAAATAACAGGAGTAAGATATTAAACAACAGTAACATGTAAGTTGAGAGGGTGTTGACTTGATTCTGGGTATTCTAAGGTCCTTTTATTATCCAAAGGAGTTGAAGATACTAATTTAGTATGCTGTCAAGTTAAATACGCATGGTAAAATGTCCAAGACAATCAGAAAAACAATAGGGAAAAAAAAGAATAAATTTCTAAACAATAGAGGGAGAGTAAAAATGAAATAGGGAAAAAGAGCAAATGGATAATTTTTTTAAGACAATCAAAAAGCAAGAAAGAAGACAAGAGAATCATCGAAAAAGTGGAAAAGGGGAAATCACAAACTAAGACAACAGAAACAGTCAAAATAAATCAATAATATAAATAAACATAAGTGCGCTAAACTAACCAATTCAAGACAAGATTGCCCAAAAGACTTCAAAACACAGGAAACCCAGGTATTACCACCACCTAGTTTGAGAAGTAAACTATTATCAGCAAAATTGAATAATCTATGTACTCCTTTCTCATCTCAACTCCAACTCCCTCCTGCCAGAATAAAAGAAAATGACTAACTCAATATCTATTATAACCATCCATTCCCATATATTTTACCACAAATGTACGTATCACTACACACACACACACATTATTTTTCTGCACATCACATTTTTACTCAATATCATGTTCACATGGTTTTCCATTTTGATAGATGTAACTTTAGTTCATTAATTTTTACTGCTGTATTATTTTTTATAAGACTATGCCACAATTGATTTATCCACTCCCCTGTTCGTTGGCATCGCTATTATAAAAACTTCGTTTTGCAAAAGTTTGTCTCTAAGGTAAATATTCTTAGGTGTGGAATTTCTGGGTCATGGAATGCAAAAATCTTCAATTCCCCTAGATAGTGACAAATTGAAAGTAGTTGTACAAGATTACCACATTTTGGGGAATGGCAGACTAGGTAATTAGGACCAAACTTCCCACTGCAAAACGTGGAAAATATAGATAAACTTTTAAATGAAAAATTAAATGCCTGAAGGCATTGGAGAATTTTCAAGACAATGAAGAATTGTAACCATGATCCAGGAGAAGAAGGAAACTCAAGGAGACAAGCTTAGCATTTGGACAGTTTTTCCCCTAACGGTGCTCACTAGTTCTGGAGGAAGAAGCAGAAAGACTGAAATTTTGACAAATTCATAGAACTAGAGGGACAGAATTAAAGTTCAGAGATGATTAATAAGAGGGATTTATGAAACCACCAACACCAAGAGTGGTTCCCATTTTTTCTATGATTCTTTTTTTTTTTTTCTTTCTTACCTCCTGTGGAGGAATTGATTGTGTTTTGTTTTTTAACTGACTCTGAAAGGATATGCTCTAGGACTAAGGGCAAACCAGAAATACACTGTCCTTCAAAGGGACTGAAGCCCAGGTTAAAACTTCTCCATCACTAATTAGATTAAGGAGATCTGGCACTGCTAGATCTCCTAGCTAGCCTGTGTCAGAATCAAATATTAAACCTAGTCCCCAGTTTATCTCTACAATGTTTCCAGTACTCAGTCAAAACCAGGAATACATGGAAACAAAATAATATGTCTGAAAACAAAGAGACACAACATAATATGGAAACTTCCCATAGGATCCCCAGATAATGGAGGTATCAGACCCAGACTTTAAAATCAACTAGCTTATTATGTTCAAGGAAATAAAAGAAAAATTGAGAATTACATCAGAGAACCAGAAACTATAACAATGAATCAAATATAAATTCTAGGACAGAAAAATAGAATAACGGAAATTAAAAATTCAATGGATAGGTTTAAAGCAAATAAGATACAGCTGATTAAATAATTTGTAAACTGAAATATACCTCAGAAGAAAATATCTAGAATGATGTGTGGAAAGACATGAGGATAGGGGAAAAGTATTAGAGGCATATGAGATAGTGCAAAAACGTCTAACATATACATAATTGGAGTCCCAGAAGAACAGGACAAAGAGTGAGACAGAAACAATATCTAAAGAGATAAAGATATAAAAGTGATCAATTATATTTAGAAAGATTCAAAAAGCAGTATGAACCGCCAAGCAAAATAAATACAAAGGGAATCCCACCAGGCACATTATACTAATGCTATCGAGAACCAAGGAGGAAATCTTAAAATCAGAGAGAGAAAGGGAAAAAAGAGGCATTACCTACAAAAGAACAAGAATAGCACTGACATCTGACTTCCCAACACAAGCAAGAACCAGAAGACAATAGAATGTTATCTACAAAGTACGGGAAATGAAATTCTCCAGCCTAGAATTCCCCAGAAAAAATACCCTTCAACAATATAGATGAAACAAAGACATTTTCAGATTGGGAGAAATATATATTTAGGCTGAGAAAATTCACACCAGCAGTCCCACACAAAAGGAAATGCTGAAAGGTATTCTTCAGAGAGAAGCTTGGAAATGTAGGAAGGAATAAAAAGATGACAGAAAGGCGAATGTGTAGATAAATGTAAAATGAATATCAACTGTATAAAAATAATAATAATGACTTGTGGGGTATGGAATAGATAGATAAATACAATATATGAAAATTATAACATATAAGTAGGAGTAAATGAAGATGAAGCACTTTAAGGCTCTTGCATTATCCAAGAAACGGGGCAGGTACTGATTTATATTAGACTGCTAAAAAAAATTAAAGATGCTTGTTGTTTTGGAGGGGGGAGGGATAAATTGGGAGATTGAGATTGACATATACACACTACTATATATAAAACAGATAACTAATAAGAACATACTGTATAGCACAGGGAACTCTACTCTGTATGACCCATATGGGAAGAGAAACTTAAAAAGAGTGGATATATGTATATGTATAACTAATTCACTTTGCTGTACAGCAGAAACTAACACAACATTGTGAATCAACTATACTCCAATAAAAGTTAATTTTTAAAAAGAAAACAAAAGAAAGTAATAAATATAAAAGCATTAATTAATGAAATATAAAATAAACATATAATAAAGATGATCAATAATCAAAAAAAAAAAAACCAAAGATGCTTGTTGTGATGTCTGTGCAGCAGTTCTCAAAATGTGGTTCAGAGACCCCTAGGAGTCCAGAGGGGACTGCAAGGTCAAAACTATTTTCATAGCAACGCTAAGGCATTATTTGACTATTTTTATTCTGTTGACATCTGCATTGATAGTGCAAAATTACAGTGGATAAAACTACAAATGCTGGTGCATTAACACAAATCATGGCCATGGCAAGAAAACACGCTCCTTGTAGTCATTGCCATCTTCACTGCCATGTACCTGCAGGAGAAAAACAAAAGGAGCCCATTTCATTTGACTCTCCTTGATGGAACAGTAAAAAAAAAAAAAGCATTAATTTTTATTAAATCATGACCCATGACTACACATTTTTAATACTCTATGTGACAAAATGGGACATGGGCATAAAGCAGAGCTACTGCATCCTGAAACAAAAAGTTATGTCAAGGAAGAGCACTTGAGCAATTAAGTCACAAGGTGAACTAACCACTTTTTAATCCAACACCATTTTTACTGGAAAGAACAACTGTTAGACAAACTATGATTATTCCAACTTGGATACTGGGTCGGCATCCTCTCAAACAAAATTAACAAAGTTACTGTCACTTTAAGGAAAAACAGCTTACGCTATATGTCACCAATGATACAATTTGAGCTTTCAAAGAAAAATTAGAATTTTGCAAAATTTGATTTGGCCATCATGAGCTTAATGGCTCCCCAATACTTAAAGACTTTTCTGATAAGATCAATGATGATATAAACAAATGTCGTTTTTTTGATCTTATATAATCAAATATGTCAACATGTGGAAGACCTACATAACCCAATGAAGTAATATTTTCCAAATGACCAATGCATAGTGCTATGTTTGGAAATTATGTATAGTGAAAGATCTATTCAAATTCCAAGAGAGACTAATGGATTTTAAATAAACAGAATATGAAAAGTTCATTAATATGGTTTCAGATTCCAAATTGTAAATAATATTTAAGAAACTTCCACTTATTAGGTGTAGGATCAAAGAAGAATATCCACAATACTCTGAAAAAGCTATTAAAATACTCCTCTTTTTTAACCACGTAACTGAAAGAGGCTAGATTTTCTTTATGTATTTTACCCAAAGAAACATATCACAACAAATTGAATGCAGAAGCTGGTATGAGGTTATAGCTGTCTTCTATTAAGCTATACGTTAAAAAAAATACATGCCAAAATATAAAATAATACCATCTCCTCAATTTTTTGTTTCAGAAAAGATACCTGTTTTTCATAAAAGTAAGTTATTTCTCATAGCTAGTAATAATTATTATAACTTCTAATAAATATTTTAATTTTTATTAATTTTAAATTATTATACAATAAAATATCAGTAGGTGTAACCCAGAGGCATAAAATCATTTTGGAGTTCTCAACAGTTTTTAAGAGTGTCAAGGAGTCCTGAGACAAAAGACTGAGGATCACTATTCTAGGGTAACTATTAAAAGAATAGCAAGAGAATGTATAAATACTACTAAGAGAAGTTGGGGGGAATAATAATAATAAAAGACTCAGTGAATCCAAAAGAAGGCAAGACAGTAGAAAAAAATGACATAGATCAGAAAATACCATATGATCTAAGAATTCCACTCCTGGGTACATATCCAGAAAAAGCAAAAACACTAGTTTGAAAAGATATGTGCACCTCAATGTTCATAACAGCACTATTTACAATAGCTAAGATATGGAAGTAACTCAAGTATTCATCAACAGATGAATGGATAAGGAAGATGTGATATGTTTATACATACAATGAAATATTAGTCAGCCATAAAAAAAATGAAATTCTACCATTGCAGCAGCATGGATGGACCTAGAGAATATTATTCTCAGTGAAATAAGTCAGACAGAGAAAGACATCACTTAAGTGTATGATATCATTTATATGTGGAATCTAAAAAATAAAACAAACAAATGTATATAGCAAAATAGAAACAAACTCACAGATATGGAAAACAAACTAGTGGTTATCAAGGGAAGAGGGAAAAGGGGAGGGGCAAGACAGGGGCATGGGATTAAGAGATACAAACTACTATGAATAAAATAGAAAAGCAAAAAGGATATATTATACAGCACAGGGAATTATAGCCATTATTTTGTAATAGCTTTTAATGAAGCATAATCTGTAAAAATACTGAATCACTATGCTGTACACCTGAAACTAATATAATATTATAAATAAACCATACTTCACTTTTTCTAAAAGACCCAAAAAGTGTTTTGAGTTCACTGCAGCACTGTTAGTAACTGCAAAATACTGGAAACAACCTAATCATCCACAAGTAGGAAAACAGTTGAATAAACTATGGTACATCCACACAATGGAGTACTGAAAAGAATGAGGAAAAATCTCTACAAACTGATATGGTAGAATTTCTAGGACATATTGTTAAGTGAAAAAACAAAATATTATAGAGTACCTATTAAAAGATACCTTTTTATAGAAAGGAAGGAGAGATATGAAAATATACCCATGTTTGCTCTTTCATTCAAAAAGAAACAGAGATGATAAGTCAGACTGTTGGGATTGATTAACCACAAGGAGAAGAGAACAGGAGAAAATAATAGAAGAAATAATAGAAGAAAATAATAGAAGAAATTTTCTCCTGTTATTAAAAATAATAGAAGAAAATGGGGTGGAAATGTTACTACTCTGAGAATACCTTTTCATACAGTTTTGTCTTTTGGAACCACATAAATGTTTCATATGCTCCCAAGAAAAAAGAAAGAAAATGAATTAAAGTAACAAATATGGAAAAGGGAAGCTAAAAAAAAAAAAGGAAAATCTATATCAGCCATTACATTAAGTGTAAATGGACAAAGACTGTCAGACGTGATTTAAGAATAACGTGATCCAATCATATGCTGTTTAGAAGAAACACACTTAAAATATCAGGATACAGAAAGGTTGAATGTAACAAAATAGAAATATATCTCAATGCAAACACTAACCAAGAGAGAGCTGGTATAACTATATTAGTATCAGAAAATGTACACTTTCAGGGAAGAAATGTGACTAAATGTGAAGAGGGGAATTTATAAAATGCAAGGTCAAGTTTATCAGAAAGATAATTATTCTAAATGTGCATGCACCTAATAATATAGCCTCAGAATATACAAAGCAAAAACTGACAAAACTAAAAGGAGAAACAGACAAACCCACTATCACAGTGAACTCTCAGTAACTGATAAAACAAGTTGACCAAAAACATTAACAAAGATTTAGAAGTTTTGAATAACAGTATTAACCAACTTGACTTAATTGACATTTATAGAACATGGCACCCAACAACTGCTGAGTACGCCTTTTAAACATTTAACAGAATTGACCATATGCTGAGCCATAAAGCAAGTTTCAACACATTTGAAAGGATTCAAATCCCACCGATCATGTCCTCTGACCAGAGTGGAATTCAGCGAAGCATCAATAGTAAGTTTAAGTAGAATCTTTTGGGAAATTAAGAATTCTGGGGGGTTAAGAGAAACTGTTCTAAGAAATATACTGCATCACACAAAAAAATCACAACAAAAATCAGAAAATATTTTAACTAAATAATAACTACATTATATCATGGCTCAGAAGCCATGCTGACAGGGAAATTGGTATAACCTTAAATGTGTATATTGAAGAAGAAATGCTGAGGCAGTGATCCAAACTTCCATCTCAAGAATTGGGAGAGAAAAATAGAAAGTAAAACCCAAAGAAAATGACAGAAGACGCGGCTGTTGAAGGTTCTGGGGTCTACCCTCTCCTGGAGTCTGCCGAGGGATGTTGCTCTGGGGAGGCTGTGATGGGCTCGGGGGGAGCAGGTTGTCACCCCCAGAGTCCAGCTCCCCCAAGATCAGCTCTAGCCACTTCCTGTTTATTATCTTTCTCTGGCAGATATTTCTGCTAATCTAGTACCTATGGTTTTAATCCACATTTCCCTGATGACTAAGAAAGTTGAGAATCTCTTCATACGTTTGGAGCCTCACGTAGTTTTTCTTCTGTGAATTGTCAGTTCAGATCTTTTGCCCAAATTTTCTATTCATTTTCTTATTTTTATTTTCAGACGTTCTCCTATATTTTGGATACAGATCCTTTGTATGTTAGATGTATTGCAAATAGCTTCTTCCAGTTTGTAGCCTGCCTTTGCACTAGGGTACCTTTCATTGAACAGAAGGTTTGAATTTTAAGGTGGTCAAATATATCAATATTTCCTTCGGTTTTTATTTTGAGTTTGTTTCAAAAGTTCTCTTCTATACCCCCAAAGTCCGGAAGATATTCTGTTCTATTTTCTTCTGAATGTGTTAAAATTTCTCTTTTCCCACATAGGTCATAATTCACCTGAAAGTTATTTTGGGTGTCATATGAGGCTGATTCCCTTTTGACAGTAGGTGAAATTGAGGTTCAGACTGGTGACCGGGCTTCTCAGGCTGTAAATGTCAGAGCCTGGAATCAAACCCAGAACTGCCTGGTCCAAACCACTTGGTCTTTTCCTGCAACCCATTGCATCCGTCCAGAGGCTTCTAATCTGATCTGTGCTAGGCTCCTAGCCCTGTGGACACATACATCAGTTGGACCCAGGCCTGCTATGGAGGGGCTCAGTCTGCTGGGGCCCAGATATGCACTCTGATAGGGAATTCTTGGATTATACATTCCTGAAATGCTGAGGCAAATGCAGGACCAATTCAAGGCCAAGAGGCGAGGCTGGGGAAACCCTGCCCCAAAGCCAAGACAGCACAAAGAAAGTGCTTATTTCCTAGTTACCAAACGACACTCAGAAAGTCGAAGTAAGCGGCCCAAAATTAGAGGAAAGCAGCAGAAGTGAACATAGAAGTCAGGCTGTGGAAATCTAGTCTCTCTTGCTCTTTCAGCACTGCTTTGCAGAGAGAAAGAAAATGGCAGGGAGACGGGGCAGCAGCTGCGGGCAGCCCCCTACCCCAGCTGCCTGACCCCCGTCCCCAGCCCTGGGACCCCTGCAGCAGAAGCTTCCGGGTTCCACGGTGCCCTGCAGCCATGTCGGGGTTCTCATGTTTCCCAGCAACACCCAGACTCCGCATGTTACTACTCTGAGAATACCTTTTCATACAGTTTTGTCTTTTGGAACCACATAAATGTTTCATATGCTCCCAAGAAAAAAGAAAGAAAATGAATTAAAGTAACAAATATGGAAAAGGGAAGCTAAAAAAAAAAAAGGAAAATCTATATCAGCCATTACATTAAGTGTAAATGGACAAAGACTGTCAGACGTGATTTAAGAATAACGTGATCCAATCATATGCTGTTTAGAAGAAACACACTTAAAATATCAGGATACAGAAAGGTTGAATGTAACAAAATAGAAATATATCTCAATGCAAACACTAACCAAGAGAGAGCTGGTATAACTATATTAGTATCAGAAAATGTACACTTTCAGGGAAGAAATGTGACTAAATGTGAAGAGGGGAATTTATAAAATGCAAGGTCAAGTTTATCAGAAAGATAATTATTCTAAATGTGCATGCACCTAATAATATAGCCTCAGAATATACAAAGCAAAAACTGACAAAACTAAAAGGAGAAACAGACAAACCCACTATCACAGTGAACTCTCAGTAACTGATAAAACAAGTTGACCAAAAACATTAACAAAGATTTAGAAGTTTTGAATAACAGTATTAACCAACTTGACTTAATTGACATTTATAGAACATGGCACCCAACAACTGCTGAGTACGCCTTTTAAACATTTAACAGAATTGACCATATGCTGAGCCATAAAGCAAGTTTCAACACATTTGAAAGGATTCAAATCCCACCGATCATGTCCTCTGACCAGAGTGGAATTCAGCGAAGCATCAATAGTAAGTTTAAGTAGAATCTTTTGGGAAATTAAGAATTCTGGGGGGTTAAGAGAAACTGTTCTAAGAAATATACTGCATCACACAAAAAAATCACAACAAAAATCAGAAAATATTTTAACTAAATAATAACTACATTATATCATGGCTCAGAAGCCATGCTGACAGGGAAATTGGTATAACCTTAAATGTGTATATTGAAGAAGAAATGCTGAGGCAGTGATCCAAACTTCCATCTCAAGAATTGGGAGAGAAAAATAGAAAGTAAAACCCAAAGAAAATGACAGAAGACGCGGCTGTTGAAGGTTCTGGGGTCTACCCTCTCCTGGAGTCTGCCGAGGGATGTTGCTCTGGGGAGGCTGTGATGGGCTCGGGGGGAGCAGGTTGTCACCCCCAGAGTCCAGCTCCCCCAAGATCAGCTCTAGCCACTTCCTGTTTATTATCTTTCTCTGGCAGATATTTCTGCTAATCTAGTACCTATGGTTTTAATCCACATTTCCCTGATGACTAAGAAAGTTGAGAATCTCTTCATACGTTTGGAGCCTCACGTAGTTTTTCTTCTGTGAATTGTCAGTTCAGATCTTTTGCCCAAATTTTCTATTCATTTTCTTATTTTTATTTTCAGACGTTCTCCTATATTTTGGATATAGATCCTTTGTATGTTAGATGTATTGCAAATAGCTTCTTCCAGTTTGTAGCCTGCCTTTGCACTAGGGTACCTTTCATTGAACAGAAGGTTTGAATTTTAAGGTGGTCAAATATATCAATATTTCCTTCGGTTTTTATTTTGAGTTTGTTTCAAAAGTTCTCTTCTATACCCCCAAAGTCCGGAAGATATTCTGTTCTATTTTCTTCTGAATGTGTTAAAATTTCTCTTTTCCCACATAGGTCATAATTCACCTGAAAGTTATTTTGGGTGTCATATGAGGCTGATTCCCTTTTGACAGTAGGTGAAATTGAGGTTCAGACTGGTGACCGGGCTTCTCAGGCTGTAAATGTCAGAGCCTGGAATCAAACCCAGAACTGCCTGGTCCAAACCACTTGGTCTTTTCCTGCAACCCATTGCATCCGTCCAGAGGCTTCTAATCTGATCTGTGCTAGGCTCCTAGCCCTGTGGACACATACATCAGTTGGACCCAGGCCTGCTATGGAGGGGCTCAGTCTGCTGGGGCCCAGATATGCACTCTGATAGGGAATTCTTGGATTATACATTCCTGAAATGCTGAGGCAAATGCAGGACCAATTCAAGGCCAAGAGGCGAGGCTGGGGAAACCCTGCCCCAAAGCCAAGACAGCACAAAGAAAGTGCTTATTTCCTAGTTACCAAACGACACTCAGAAAGTCGAAGTAAGCGGCCCAAAATTAGAGGAAAGCAGCAGAAGTGAACATAGAAGTCAGGCTGTGGAAATCTAGTCTCTCTTGCTCTTTCAGCACTGCTTTGCAGAGAGAAAGAAAATGGCAGGGAGACGGGGCAGCAGCTGCGGGCAGCCCCCTACCCCAGCTGCCTGACCCCCGTCCCCAGCCCTGGGACCCCTGCAGCAGAAGCTTCCGGGTTCCACGGTGCCCTGCAGCCATGTCGGGGTTCTCATGTTTCCCAGCAACACCCAGCCTCGCCAGCTGCAGCCAGGTGTTCCCAGCAGCCCACTCCCAACACACACACACACACACACACACACACACACACACACACACACACACACACACTGCCCTGATACCTTGTGCCAGAGCCACACTCCTCCAGCCCTAAAGCCCAAGCTCAAATTTCTGACTCTTCACCCATCAGTTCCCCCTTCTGTCCAGCTGTCCAAGCTGCTCCATGGTCAGTGTTGGGTGACACCAGAGGCAGACCAGGCACGTGCCTGAGGCCACAGGGACACACACACCAAGTTCAAGTTCAGGGGGCTTATCAGAAGTTTACAATCAGAAAACCTAAGCGGAAGTCATTTTAAATCTCACCGTGTGCGTAAGGTGTGTGTCGATATGAAAAATGCGCTGTGAACTTGAATCACGCGGGGCTCTAGGAAGGATTTTCTCTTCCCGGCTTGGATCTTCTAAAGCAGCGGTCCCCTAACTTTTTGACACCAGGGAGCGGTTTGTGGAAGACGATTTTTCCACCGACAGGCGGTGGGGGGTAGGTGTGGTTCAGGTGGGAACGCAAGTGATGGGGAGTGGCAGGTGAAGGTTCACTCACCCGCCCACCTGCCGCTCACCTCCTGCTGTGTGGCTGGTTCCTAATAGGCCGCCGACCAGTACTGGTCCCCCGGCCCGGGGATTGGGGTCCCTTGTTCTAAAGGGCTGAATTTTGCCCTGATGGTGCCTCAAGCCACGAGGATATTTTTCCAAATTGATTCTGAATTGTTGCCTTTCTCTTTTTCTCTGACCCTCCTTTCTGTACCTTCCTTCCTCTCTCTCCTTCTCTCTCTCATTGCTTTCACTCTGAACTACACGTAATCATTTCCAACCTTAAAGCACTTCACCTTTGGCGAGAAGTACTTCAGTTTCAAAGTGATTAGAGGTTGAAGATCCCTCGTTCAAAATTTAAATTAAACCAATTTAAATTACAGGAGCACTTCATGGGTTTTAAGCAAATAATTATTTTTTACACAGATCAGAGAGGTTGGGCCAAATCAGGTACTAAACAGGAGTGAGGAAGTGGTGAGAGACCTCCGGGGAAGCCAGGCTCCTGGGCTGAACCGGCCAGGCAAGCCCTGCTCAAATGGCCGGTGGCAGCTGCACTACATTCTGGGAGAGGGCAGACCCCAGCCCTCGGCAGTGTTCCTTCTGAGCCCAGAAACCAGTCAGGACCCTGGGCATCCCCTCCAAGGTCCATCAAAGAGTAAGACTTCAAGCACCTATGGGGGACTTCCAATGCAGGGGGGGCAGGCCTCAATCACGGGAAAAAAAGGAGGTTTCCCTCAGTTCTCTTGGTCCCTGCCCAGGATTCCATGCCCTATGTTCCCATGCTATTCCCATGTGTCCCAGCAGAGGGGAGGTAGACCTCAGGGTCACCAGAATGCAAAGAGGACCTCATGTTTTGTATCCTGGACTCAAGAATGAGTCAGCAAAGTCCTCACCCTCTAGAAGCTTAGCCCAGCAGAGGTATAAAACTATCAATTATAGAAGAAAGCTGTGAGTAATACAGAAAACTGTCTGAGTTTTAAAACAGAACAAAGATGGGACTGATTAACTTCTGGGATCCTCTGGGTTGGCCTCAAGGAGAAAAGGCTTTGTAAGCAGGGGTTTGCAGGGTGAATAGGAGTTTTCAGGTAGACAAAGAGATATCAAAAGACCATGACATTGTGTTCCTGCTACAGAAGGAAGGTAGGATGAGGTGCTGGGGTTGTCTTCTCTTACCACGTTGGAAACTGAGTCTCGACGGTTTGTTGTTCCGGTCTGAGATGACGCGGCTAGAAAGTTGAAAGCTCAAATTTAGGTCTGACTCCAACGTCCCAAGTACTTTTCTTTCCTCCTTTGTTGATATCTGAAGCCAGAGATTGGTGTTTCAAGTCTTTTCGTCTTTTTCTCCTTCTCCTTCTCTGTCGTCTTCGTCTTCATTTTTGGCCAAACTGCAGCCTAGGATCAAGACCATGAAACTAACCTGCTCCACAGCTCTGCTTCCCACCACCCCACAACTGTGCCCATCTCTTGGGACAGGGAGCTTGTTGTTGGGCCTGGAAGGTGGCTGGAACAGAAAGCAAAAAAAAAATAGTTCACGGTCTGCATGGCCTAGGGAGACAGGCAGCCCAGCCGTGTCCAGGAGAGCCAGGAGGCCAAGCCCAGCGCAGACATTTCAAAAACAAACCTTCGTCCAGGTTTCCATCTCCTCGGGCGAGCCCCACCCTCCAGGAGGAAGGTAACTAATTTCAAGCCGCCCAGGTTCCTTTCCTTTGGAATCTTTGTTTTGTTGTTTTCCCTTTTCCCTAATTAGGTTTCAGAGACCAGAATAATCTAGGCAGTTTCCTGTGCTCAGCCTGGTTGGATGTGTGCTGTGGTGTTTATTCACAAATATATTCCCAAAGAGAGATAGTGGTGGAAGGGCTGGGCCGGAGGTACCTAAAGAAGAATGAGCCCTGGGGCTGGGTGTGGGGACGGAGGGTAGTTATTATTCATGGGTGCTGAGTTTCTGCTGGGGATGATGAAGATTTGGGTAGAGATAGTGGTGAGAGTTACACAACAGCGCGAACGTATTTAGGGTTCCTGAATTGTGTACTTAGGAATGGTTAAAATGATAACTACTACATTGTGGATATTTTACCATAATAATAATTGGCCCCTTGATGCCTTGTGAATGGGTGAGAAATTAAGTCTTCAGTGATCATTATTTCACCAGCAGTGACAGAGGGGTAAACACTCCCATGCTGTTGGAAGGTTATTGACTGATTGGCCCTTTGGGGAATGGAAGCCTCCAGCTGTCTGGACAGTCGGGTGTGTCTGGGGACAGGCCCTTAACCTGGAGGTCAGTGAAGCCAGTTCTCTTCTCCCAAGGAGCAAACTGCTATCTCCTCTGTCCGCTGGGAAGGACCTCAGCTCCTGGGCCCTTCCCTTGAGCCGTGTTCCTGCCTGCAGAGTGAAGTGGGAGGCTGAGGAAGCCCTGCTTCATTACGGTGTGCAGGGAAGTGGGAAAGGGCTTGGCAGACGACAGCCCTCCTTCCAGGCCCAGCGCCACGATGGCATGACCTTGAAGAGGTCACTTTGCGCCCCGAACCACACTCAGCATCTTCATCTTTTGCACGTGACAAGAATCCTTGAACACACTGAGTCCACACTTATGTGTGTGCCTGGCACATAGTAGGTGTTGGACAAGGGCTGCTCCTCCCCCACTGTCGCTCGAAAGAGGAGCCTTGTGCCTGACGGAACCACAGCTCATTCTTGGGGACCAGGAGTGAGCCCTGTGGCAGCATGGCTGGCAGGGGTCACAGGCAGGATTCAGAAGCCTTGTTCTCGCCGTCCAGTGATCTGTGTGATTCTGAGTCCAGGGTGGGGTGAGATGGGAGGAGAGGGAGACACGAAATCAGGAGCAGAACCACTGCTGTTGGCCTTGGGCTTCCAGTAGCGAAGGGCTGGCACAACTACTTGGAGGGAGAGAGGCCTTGGGTAAAGCTTCAGCAGTGTGGAGGCCCCTGAAAGCTCAGCCCTGAAATCAGAGTGAGATGGAAGGTCGACCAGCAGGCCAGCTGACTCCCCTCCTGCTGCCCCTTTTCCCTGTGGAGGAGGAGCTACAGGCCCAGAAGGAGGGCCGGATCTGTCTTGCCCAGTTCAGGATGTGCTAGAGTGGGGGGTCACAGTGCCAGAAAGACCTCCCGCTTACCCCCACCCCAAAACAAGCCAGCTCTTTCTCAGCCAAGACCACTCCCCTCGCTTAAAGGACAGGGGACAGGGACCATGTTGGAAGTCCATCCAGAGGCCTTCCCAGACAGTGTCACCTGCTGCCTCTCTGCACAGCAGTGTCCATGGTGAGTCTTCAGGAGAGTCCCAGGAGAGGCTACCCCTGCAAGGTGTTTCTCAAGCTCATTTGGCCTAGGAGTTTTTTTACCTAAAGGGTCTCAAGTTCTAAAGACCTATTTTGGAAAATGTGGCCTGTATAGTTCTTAATTATAGCTTAATCTGGCAGAAATTTTCCTAAATTCTTCCTGTAGATGTGAGCAGCCTTGACAACTGGAGTTCTTGCAGCCTTGGTTTTGACATCTGTAAAATGGGTATTATATACATATGGTATCCACAGAGACCACTGTTGCAGGAATAAAGGAAAGTATTTCACAGAATGCAGAAGACAGGGTTGCCTGCAACTGCCTGGGAAATAACTAAGCACCACATTTGTTACCCATTGCATATCGCTCTTATTTATTTACACATTCAACAAACATTTACTACCTGACCGAGCGAGGAAGGTGTACTTGCCCCTTTTTTTGCCATTGATATTTGGTTTGGGATGCAGACGCTGAGGTGGAGGATGGAGCTGAACTTGCATGGTGTCCCACAGCTATAAATTCCAGTGCCAGGATCAGAATCCTGGTTCGTCTGAGCCCAAATGTAGATGTTCTCCACCACACCAGCCAGCCTGGGCTCCTGCAGCTGGCCATGCAGCTGCTGTGAGGAATACAGCAAGGGAGAAGTCAAGGGCCCTTCTCCAAGGAGGCCACAGCTTCACAGAGACATAGAAGTCACCCGTGGGAGCCTGGGAAGGACCAAGCCAGGTGGACAGACAGGTTTGGACAGCCCAGAAGTGGAGGGGAGGGCTCCTTCGGAGAGAAAAATGTGAATAAAGGAGGTTGATCAAAGAGGAGGATTACTTAAGGAGGTAGAGGGAGACAGGGCTTGGAGGCTCTGGCCATACCCACACGATCTACGAGCAAGGGATGGGACCTGATGCTGTGGGTGCTTTGGGGAGCTTTGGGGATTTCTGATTCGGGTCGTCAGATGTTGCGGGGGGGCAGAAAGACTTATCTGAAAACTCTGTGGAGAGTCATCCTGTGTAGCTGGTAGGAATATAAAATGGCACAACCGCTTTGGAAAACAGCCTGGTAGCTCCTCAAATGCTTACAGAAAGACTTACCATATGACCCAGCAATTCCATTCCTAAGTATATACCCAAGAGAAATAAAAATGTATATCCACAAAAACATGTACACAGATTTTCAGAGAGGTATTCTTCATAATAGCCAAAAAATGGAAACAACCCAAATGTCCATCAACTGATCAATGAATAAACAAAATGTGGTCTATCTCTACCATAGACTATTATTCAGACACACAAAGGTATGGAGTACTGACACATGCTGCAACATGGGTGAACTTTGAAAAAATTACACTGGTAAAAGAAACCAGTCACAAAAGACCGCATATATGATTCCATTCATGTGAAAATGGCCAGAGTAGGGAAATCGATCAAGATAGAAAGTAGATTAGTGGTTGCCAAGGGCTAGGAGAATAGGAGGATGGGAGAGAATGATAGCTAACTGGTTTCTTTTAGAGGTGGTGAAAGTGCTCTAAAATTCACTGGGGTGATGGTTGTACATATCTGTGAATATATCAAAAGCCATTAAATTGGAAACCTTAAATGGATAAATTGTAAGCTATGTGAATTATATCTCAGTAAGGCTGTTTAAAAAAATTTATGGAGCCACCAAATAGTTTATGTGTTAGCTTAGTGAAACCTGACCTCTGCATGGGGAGGTTTATTATTTTGTTTACCATTTTACAGACGAGAAAAAAGAAGATTCAGAGAGGTCAAGTGACTTGTCCAAAGTCAGAGCTAGCGAATGGTCACTCTAGGAGTCCAGCCCATTCTCCAAAGTCCAAACTCTTCCCAAGACAGTCATTTCAGTCCCTTGGGATTGCTTCCCCATTTGCAGAAGGCCAAGGTCAGCAGCACTTCACCACATCCCCCCAGATACGCTCAGTCGCTCAATCTGCCAGGAGGCTCCCCTGTCTTGCTCCTCGCCACCCCCCAGGAGATGGGCCGGGGTGGGCTTTGCTTCTAGCCCAATTCTTTATCTTCAAAGGCAATTTCTGCTGCATATATTTATGGCAAAATACAGAGCAAGACTTCTTTCACTGGGGCCTACATTGGAAGCTGTTTTCCCAGCCTGCGGATATTTGATGGTCAGATCTCTCTGAGGGCACATTAAGATCTCTTGGCTGCTGGTGCGCTGCCCTGGCACCACCCACCACCCGCAAGTCATTAAGTGCCCCAGCCATGTTCAAGTGGGGACACTTCCATGAGCTTCTAAGATGCCATGCCCGGTGTGTTCCAGCTCTGACTCTGTCCATTGGGTCCAGTGGACCTAAGTTCAGGCCCCAGCCAAGGTGTCCTCCCCATGGTGGGCACTCATCACCCGTGAGACACAGACTCTGGGGCAGCTGGTGGAAATCCAGCTCCGCCATTTACGAGGGGTGTGACAGTGAGCAAAGCACCTCACCCCACTAAGCTCATTCCTTTAACAGTGAAGTGGGGACAACAGTAGTAACTTCAGGATTTACAAGATCACTTCAGGATTTTACAGGATCATTTTGTAAAGGGCTTAGAGCTTAAGCTGGCCCTTAGTAAGAACTCAAGAAATGATAGCTATAATCATTTTCTCCTCCTCCTCTTCCCCCGCCTTCTCCTTCCTTCCTTCCTTCCTCTTCATTATTAAGCACAGAATTCTGCAAATAAAAATAGCCACACATTTTTAATACATGCCCAGCCATTCACATAAAGGTCCCTACTTCTCAGAGGACTCTGCAGCATAGGTCTCTTTAGGGCCCTCATTAGAGAGAGGAAACAGGCTCAGAAAGGGGCAGTCAATTGCCCAAGGTGTAGTCTGAAGTCAGGGAGCCTGATTGCTCCAGCTCCATTTTTCATTCTCAAGATTGCTCTGGCTATTCGGGGTCTTTTGTGTTTCCATACAAATTGTGAAATTTTTTGTTCTAGTTCTGTGAAAAATGCCAGTGGTAGTTTGATAGGGATTGCATTGAATCTGTAGGTTGCTTTGGGTAGTAGAGTCATTTTCACAGTGTTGATTCTTCCAATCCAAGAACATGGTATATCTCTCCATCTGTTTGTATCATCTTTAATTTCTTTCATCAGTGTCTTATAATTTTCTGCATACAGGTCTTTTGTCTCCTTAGATAGGTTTATTCCTAGATATTTTATTCTTTTTGTTGCAATGGTAAATGGGAGTGTTTTCTTAACTTCACTTTCAGATTTTTCATCATTAGTGTATAGGAATGCCAGAGATTTCTGTGCATTAATTTTGTATCCTGCTACTTTACCAAATTCATTGATTAGCTCTAGCAGTTTTCTGGTAGCATCTTTAGGGTTCTCTATGTAGAGTATCAGGTCATCTGCACACAGTGACAGCTTTACTTCTTCGTTTCCGATTTGGATTCCTTTTATTTCTTTTTCTTCTCTGTTTGCTGCGGCTAAAACTTCCAAAACTATGTTGAATAA
>NC_041224.1:176934158-176959455 GCF_002837175.3 Physeter macrocephalus
ACAGATGAATGGATAAAGAAGATGTGGCACATATATACAATGGAATATTACTCAGCCATAAAAGGAAACGAAATTGAGTTATTTGTAGTGAGGTGGATGGACCTAGAGTCTGTCATACAGAGTGAAGTAAGTCAGAAAGAGAAAAACAAATACCATATGCTAACACATATATATGGAATCTAAGAAAAAAAAATAGGTCATGAAGTACCTAGGGGTAAGACGGGAATAAAGACACCGACCTACTAGAGCATGGACTTGAGGATATGGGGAGGGGGAAGGGTAAGCTGTGACAAAGTGAGAGAATGGCATGGACAGACATACACTACCAAACATACAACAGATAGCTAGTGGGAAGCAGCCGCATAGCACAGGGAGATCAGCTCGGTGGTTTGTGACCACCTAGAGGGGTGGTATAAGGTGGGAGGGAGGGAGACACAAGAGGGAGGAGATATGGGAACATGTGTATATGTATAACTGATTCACTTTGTTATAATGCAGAAACTAACACACCATTGTAAAGCAATTATATTCCAAAAAAGATGTCAAAAAAAAAAATAAAATTTGCCCAAGGTCACACAGCTGGCCGTGGGTCGGCTGATTCAGAAGCCCAAGCTCATTCACTATGGCCCCCACTGTCCACTTCTTCCTCAAGGGTGACCACAGTAATCCCGCTTAGAAATAGCCATGGTATACGAAGGATCGATTGTTCTTCTGAGTCTGGAACGTGTTTAAATTGTGAATTGCTGATGAAGGTTTGGGGGATGCGAAGCTCAGAGCAGTCAGCACATTCCTGCGATGGGAGAAGTCAGCCCCCGTGGATGACACAGCCGAGCGCGGTCGCACCCTGGTCCCCACCCACCCCACCTCACTGCTGTGGCCAGGCCAGGCCAGGCGGACCAGGCCGATGTCTCAGAGGTCCCCGGCGGGAGCAGCCAGACCCAAAAGATTCTTCAGAACAGGTGGCCCGGGTCCAAGGAATTGACCAAGGGCTCCACCCCAGCCTCTGCTCAGCCAAGACTGCATTTCTGAGGACTGGTCAGGACAAGGCTGGGGAAGCAGTGCCAGGGTTCTCCTTGGGCTTTCGGAATGCAATGGAAAGAAAGCTCTCAGGCCCTGGAGGGCAGGGCTGGGACCTCTCGTTTATGGAGAAGATTCCCAGCACCCAGCCGGGCGGTGAGCTCTACAGGTGTGCTGTTCAGGCAGGAAGCCAGCCCGTCCTTCCACCAGGGCCAAGCCCTGAGGACAAGGGCTCCAAAGGGGACAGCAGAACATCCCAGAAAAGAGAAGCAATCCCGCGACCTGGACCGACCTTGCTTTGGACTTGGCTCGCAGGAGCGCTGAGGCAAATTGACCTCGAGACTCAGTCCCCTCCTTGGTAGGAAGAGGTCAGTGACGATCGTCTACCACCCACCCACCTTCCCCAGGCTTGTTGTGAAGACTGGGCAGCGTCCCCGAGCCTCTGCCCTACGCTCACTCAGTCACTGAAAACCTGGTCTAAGAACCACCGACTCTGCCCAGCTCACTTGCCCCTCCGTCTACAATTCCCTCGTTCAGGAGGTTTTACTCATGCTTTCATTTTCGACATTTCCTGAAACGCCCAAGCCCAGTGTGACTGCCGCTCCCCCTCGACGGCACTCACTCATTCACTTATTTGTTTATTCATTCGCTCAACAGACATATTAATTTTCCAAATGTTTAAGGCAATAGCATCTCTTAGCCTGGAATTTCATTATGAATGAGCGAATTTCAAGCTAAGGGAAAATTAGAACTTCGGTTTTTCCTACATTTATCTCGGCTATGAAACAGTAGCACGCCAAGGTGAGTGAATTTTGAACTCATAAATTCTGGCTTTAAGGGGCCTTATGGTAAAGTATTCTGCTACGATTCTGCCTCTTGACCTGGATTGCTGCCTTCTCTTCCCAAGCAGGAATCCACGTACGAAATTTGCTTGAACTGGAAACAGACTTCAGAATCTCCCTTCTACAGGTACAACATTTATGAAGACATATACAGGGACGTTGCTCTTGAAAAGAAGTGTTTCCCCAAAGCAACTTAATGGCTGCAATAAATGTGAGCAAGCAAGATCCTCGTATCTTACAAAAAATCATAATAATAATCCCATTCACCACCTGTATCTGAGGCAGCATGCCCAATTTTAAAGTCAGAATGCCGTGGCCTGAAGGCTCAAGCGTCCAATTCTATAAATACAGACAGAAGCTGCAAAGTCAAAAGGCCAGACCATCCCAATCTGTCACCCTTTCCGCATTGATAAATTATGTACACCCCTTGGATGGATACGCCCCGAGGCCTGAGGTCCTGTCTGACAGAGTCAGATCTTCAATCCGGGCCCCAGTCCCCCCGCCATCCGCTCCCCCGACACGCTCAGCCTGCCACTCCCACCCTCCATGCTGTCTCCTCTGGGCAGACCAGGTGTGCTCCGTGATGGATTGTCCGACCGGCCCCTCCATCCTGGAGGCGACCAAGCCCGGGTGGCAGGAAGAAACCTCCGGGTCTTTTTGACGGACGGCAGGCACGTCAAAACTGGAAAGGAGCCTGTCTCGGGGGGGACATGCGTTTTATTTGAGTTGCGGGGGCCCCTTCCCAGCTTCTTCCCGACCACACCCTGTCCCCCTACCTCTCGCTCCCCCTCAGCCCTCTCTATCCCTCCTTAGGGCCCTGAATGCATTTGGTGTGTGTCTGAGAAACACCTTTTAGCCAAAGAGCAAGAAAAAGGAACCAAGTTTCCTCCCATTGTAGAAGACTTTTTTCTGTGATCTTAAGACGAAATCAGAAGGGTGCCGTGTCTCCAACTAGCTCCTTAGAATTCAGAAAGACGGTTGCAAGTCATTTAAAAAGAGACTCAGCATCTTTAATAAATTTAATCCAGGTCTGATTACAGAGGAAGAAAGCTTTCTTTCTCTCTCTCTTTTTCATCTTCTAGGGATGGAATATCGCAATAACTGTTCCCTCTGATTTTTAAAAAAATAAGATTTGCTAAAGGTCAACGTATCTCCTGGCCACATATGCAGCAACATTCAAATTTCCCTGGCCCAAGAATAAAAAGATTCTATCATTAAAAATAAAAGCATAAGGACATCTCTCGAGCCCATGGGGGATTTTAGAAAGAGGAGACATTTCGTTATCTAGGCGCAATCGTGAGATTTTTAAGCAGTATCTCTAATCTGCTTTCCCCCTCCTGCCCCCTGCAACCCATCCACCCCCTACTCCCCTCACACTCCCCTCCTTCTTTTCACATCAAGGTCTTTTTATCTTCCAATTTTGCATCTAAAGATGAGGTGAATACCATTAACTCAATTCAACCTCAAGTGTAGTCAGATGGGCCTGTGATTTCTGAAAAGCACTCGCTAAGGTCACATTAAAATGTATAAGAGCATTTCGATTCCTGAGAAGGGGGCTTATTATCCACCCGTGGTGTAAAAGAGGAATGTCAGTGGCCACAGACTTGGGTGAAAACAAAAGAGATACCAGGATTTCAGTCTTTTGTCAGCAAGCTTCTCTCCTTTCTTTGCACAGCTCTCCCGCCAGCCCTGCAGATAGCTCTGCAGACTGCAAACTTAGGCCTCTTGCAAAAAAAAAAAAAAAAAAAGAAAAAGAGAAAGAGAAAGAAAAACAAGTTTAACTGGCTCCCCTTTGCCAGTTTTTGTTTTAACCCTTCCAGTTAGAATCAGCCATGTCACTTGCCTTCAAATTATAAACGTGTATTTCCTTGAGCGAGAAAGAGAATTTGGTGTGGCCTGTTCTTGGGGCATTTTTTTTTTCAGTCTGTCCTTTCAGTAGACAGGAGTCGGCATGCAGTTAGAAAAGCATGGACTTTGAAGTGAAACAGACCTGGGTAAGAAGCCCAGTTTTGCCACTCACGAGCCATGTGACCCTGGGTACTCACTCGTTCACTTATTCAACAGATCATCTGCTATAGGCCAGACATGGTTCTGGGCTCCAGGAACACAGAGGTGAATGAGACAGGCATGAGAGTTTGCATTCTTACCTGGGCAGGGCTTCTGTACAGAGGTAAAGCAACAAGGCAGGAGGAGATGAGCATTTTTGAGGAAATACACAGAATTCTTTAAAAGAGGGAGCTTGAAGAAGGCCAATTTTAGGGTTAGGGTAATTGAGGAAAGCCCTTCTGGGGAAATGGAATTCGAGGTAAGACCTGGGAGTTGAGCTTATGCCAGCAATTCAAAGGGCATCCCAGGCACTGGGTACAGGAAGAAAAAGAATCTGCACTGCGGGCTTCTGTTATTTTGCCCATCAAGTGCTCACTCCTCCTCCCTCCCATCAGCTGTGCCCTGACCTCATCCAGCAAAGAAAAGGGTACATGACCCAAGACGGGCCATCAGACCCTCACCTGGGGGTGTGCCTGTCAAGCAGAGGCACGTAAGATGGAGACCAGTGGCAGATGGTTCATCCCCTTGGTGGTGCTGTAATGAGAAGGCTATTTGGTTCTGCCTCTCACATCCCTAAAATTTGTCTAGTTCTTTATTGTTCCCAATGTTGATTCTTCAGCTTTCCTTTAGATTCTGTGAGCCCGTCAGCCTTCCAATAAATACTCTTTCTCAAGTTAGTCAGAATCTGATATATGATTTGAAAGCAAAAACCCATAACCAACATAGAAATCAATAGCAGAGAGTGAATCTTCAGGTAAAAGAAACTCAGGTAAAGGTAGAGTATATTGACATGGCTGTCTGGCCAAGAGGATTCTGATTTATACTGAGAGTGGGAACTTAACAGCCAATGGCACATAGAGGTGTAACAGCTAATTAAGTTATCAGCTTTTGGACTCTCAAAGAGAAGCCAGGAGAGTGAAGGTCTGAAACAGATTGGATTAGAATTGGAACTGTTGCTCTTAATTTATGGTTTTCAATATATAGAGAGATAGCTATAACTATAGACCTGAACATGGGTTTGTATGTGTCCACTAAGAGGACCTGAGAGCAGTGACACCCAGTAGCAATGAGCACACTTAGCACCCAGATCTTGGTTTCTAAATACCATTCTCCATTCAAAGGAACAAGGGCTCCTTAGAGAAATGCATGATTCCAGGGATGGGACAGGGAAAATACAGAAGGTACCTGGAACAAATTGTGCCAGAAAGTGAGGAAGTGTTCAAGGAATAAGGGGAACAGGTAAGAACAGAGACTAACTTAAAGAGGCACACACTGACAAAATTTATGTATTAAAAAGCACTTTTACTCAAATTTATTCTGATATAATTTACATACAATAAAATGCACCTATTTTTAATTATAGTTCAATGATTTTTGTCAAATACATAACTATATACAAGTATGTGGCCACCACTTTTATCAAGATACAAAACATACCCATCTCCCCCAAAATTCTCTCAGACCCTTTCTTAATTCATCCCTCCCCAGAGGCCACCACTGATCTGATTATGGTCACTATAGGTTAATTTTGATTTTTTTAGAACTTCATACAAATAGAATCATACAGTATATTTTTTTGGTGTCTGCATTCTTTGACTAACATAATGTATTTGAAATTTATCCATATTGCTGTTCATATCAGGAGTATGTTCATTTTTAGTGTTGATAGTTTTCTAATTTATGAAAAATACAACTGGTTTATTCAATCACTTTTTGTTAGACATTTATATTGTTTCTAGTTTCTGGATATTATGAATAAAGCTTGTTTGAATGTTCATATATATGTTCTTGTGAATATATGTATTCATTTTTCTAAGGTAATACCTATAAGTGAAATTCCTAGGTTCTATGATAAAATTATATTTAACTTTATAATAAATTTTTGCACTGCTTTCCAGAATGATTGTACCATTTCACATTCCCACCAGCAATGTTTGAGAGTCCCAGTTGTTTCATATCCTCACCTATATTTGTTATATTTAGCTTTTTTTATTTTAGCCATTCTAGTAAATATATAGTGGCATCTCATTGTGGTTTTAATTTGAATTTCCTAATGGCTATTGGCCATTCATATAGCTTTTTCTGTATAGTGCTTGTTCAAATTTTTGCATGTATTTATTGGGTTGTTCATGTTATTATTGAGTTGTAAGATACAGGTTCTTGATACAGGTTCTTTGCCATATATATGTATTGCAAATATTTTCTGCCAGTTGTAACATGCTTTCCGTTTCCTTAATGGTGTCTTTGAAGAGCAGAAGTTTTTCATCTTGTTGAAATTCATTTTACAAATTTTATTTTATGATTTGCTCTGTTTGTGTCCTAAGTACTTATTGCATACTCCAAGGTCAGAAATACATGTCCTATGTTTTCTTCAGAAGGTTATCATTTAAGTCTTTGGGCTAAAGCATATAGTCAACTTGGAGTTCAATATTATAAATGTTGTGAGACAGAGTCAAACTTTATTTTTTCCATGTGGATATTCAGTTGTTCCAGAATCATTTGCTGGAAAGATTATCACCTCTCCATGAAATTACGTTTGCCTCTTTGTTAAAAAACAATTAATCATATATGTATGATTGCTCTCCATCAATCTATATGTTTACTCATTTACTGACTTGAATATTGCAGTTTTGTATTATAAATGTTGAAATTAGGTTGTACAGGCCCTCCAAATTTTTTCTACTTTTTGAAAATTATTTTGGTTACACTAGGTCTTTTGTATTTCCACATAAACTGTGTACTGTCTACCAATTTCTCCCAGAAATATATGGATACATTGAAATTACATTAAATCTATTAATTCTTTGTGTAGAAACTATATTGTGGTACATTAAGAAATATATTTGGTTTTTGTCACTGATTCCTGACACAGAGCTCCTAAAATTATTGGAATTTCCTGAGTGATAAAAGTGCCTTTTGTTATTCATAACAATCCCCTTTTGATCACTCCAACGTTTATGCTAATGAGGTAATTTAGGGTGGACCAGGATGGGCTGGTCTAAGTGATTAGAAAGTTGGAAATTTCAGCCCCACTCACCACCTTCTAACCTTTAGAAAAGAAAAGAGGGGAGAGCTGGAAATTGAGCTTTATAAAACCTCTTCAACAAAACGATTTGGTGAGCTTCCAGGTTGATGAACACATCGGTGTGTTAGGTGGGTTGTGTACATGGGAAGGACATGGAAGCTCCACACCCCTCCCCCATATTTTGCCCTATGCATCTCTTCCATCTGACTGTTCTTGCAATGTAGCCTTTATAATAAACCAGTAAATATAAAAAAGTGTTTTCCTGAGTTTTGTGAGCCATTCTTGCCAATTATCAAACCTGAGGAAGGGTTGTGGGAAATTCCAAATTTGCAGATGGCTGGGCAGAATGTGGGTAGCATGGGTAACCCTTTTGCAGCTGGCATCTGAAGTGCAGGCAGTCTTATGGGACTGAGCCTTTAACCTGTGGGGTCTCTACTAACTCCAGGAGTTGGGGTCAGAACTGAATTGAAGTGTTGGACACCAGCTGGTGTCAGAGAATTGGAAAATTGCTATGGAAAACCCACAAACATTTAATGTCAGATGTGTTGAGGAAAAAAATCTTTCAGATATCTTAACAACATTGAGTCTTGCGATATATCTCTCCATCATTTAGTATATCTCTCCATATATTGAGGCTTTCCTTAACTTCCTCCAAAAATGTTTTGTAGTTTTCAGTATCACTGTTGTTAAATTTATTCCTAAATATTTTGTTTCCAAGTATTCTTTTTTATTTTTAATTTTTTATTGAAGTATAGTTGATTTACAGTAGTACATTAGTTTCAGATGTATAGTATAGTGATTCAGTATTTTTACATATTAAGCACCATTGAAAGTTATTACAGGTTAAGGGCTATAATTCCCTGTGCTATACAAAATATCCTTGTTGCTTATCTATTTTATACATAATAGTTTGTGTCTCTTGATCCGGTACCCCCAATTTGCCCTTCCCCCATTGCCTCCTCCCTTTGATAACCACAGTTTGTTTTCTGTATTTTTGAGTTGGTTTCTGTTTTGCATATACACTCATTTGTGTTATTTTTTAGATTCCACATATAAGTAATATCAGAGTATTTGTCTTTCTCTGTCTGACTTATTTCACTAAGCATAACATTCTCTAGGATCATCCATGTTGCTGCAAATGGCAGGATTTCATTCTTTTTTATAGCTGAGTAACATTCCATCGTATATATATACCACATCTTTATCCATTCATCTATTGATAGGCACTTGGGTTGCTTCCATATCTTGCTAGTATGTAGAAATACAGTAGACTTTTATGTATTGACCTTGTATCAAGAAACTTTGCAAAATTATTCACCTTGTAGCATTTTTGCAGATTCCTTATGATTTTCTATGCACATAATTATGTCATCTGTAAATAAAGATGGCTTTTTTCTTTGTTTCCTATCTCTATACCTTTTATTTTTCTTCCTTTATTGCATTGGCTAGGACCTCTAGGCAGTGAAAAGTCGTGATGAGAATGGTCATCCTTGTATTTTCTGGTGTTAGCTGCATGTTTTTCATAGATGTCTTTTATAATGTTGAGGAAGCTTCCTTCTATTCCTACTTTTCTGATAGTTTTTGTAATATTTGTATGTCAAATATTGTCAAATGATTTTTATGCATTTACTGAGATAACCATACAGTTTTCCAACTTTTTACTGGTAAGATTGTGATTTACACTTACTGTTTTTTGAATGTCAAACCAAACTTGCATATTAACAGTATCCTGTTAATAGTTCTGGATTTGATTTGATAATGTGTTGTTAAGGACTTTTCCCCTCAATATTCATGAGGTAAATTAGTCTGTACTTTTCTTATATTGTCTTTGTATCATGGCATCACAACGTCAGTTAAGATATGTTACCTTTTGCTCTATTTTCTGAAAAAGTTAACATAATATTGGTATTATTATTTCTTTGTTAGATGTTTGATAGAATTCACCAGTTAAACCATATGGGCATAAAGTTCCACTGTGAGAAGGTCTTCAACTATTAATTAAATTTTAATAGATATAAGATTATTAATATTTTCTATTGTTTCTTTTTTTTTTTTTTTTTTTTTTGGTACACGGGCCTCTCACTGTTGTGGCCTCTCCCATTGCAGAGCACAGACTCCGGACGCGCAGGCTCAGCGGCCATGGCTCACGGGCCTAGCCGCTCTGTGGCATGTGGGATCTTCCCGGACCGGGGCACGAACCCGTGTCCCCTGCATTGGCAGGCGGACTCTCAACCACTGCGCCACCAGGGAAGCCCTCTTGTAACTATTTTGATAAGTTGTGTCTTTCAAGGAATTTGTCTACTCTATCTATGTTACTGCAATTATTGGAATAAATATTTTCATGACAGTTCCTCAGTATCCCTTAATGTCTGCAGAATCTGTGGTAATATCCCCTATTTTATTCTTGATACTGCATTGATAAATACTCATAGATGACCTTTTTTGATCAGTCAATCCAGAAATTTATCAAACTATCTAAATGTTTGAAGAATAAACTTTGGGTTTCATTGATTTCTTCATTTTTTTTCCATTTGCTATTTCATTGATTGCTGTTCTTAGCTTTTCATTTTCCTCTTTCTACACTTTTTGGGTGTGAATTGCTCTTCTTTTTCTAATTTCTTAAGATGGAACGTTAGGTCATTTATTTTAAATCTCTCCTTTTTTCTTATATAAGCATTTTTAAAACTTTTCCCTCTCAAAAATATGAACATCACAAATTTTGGTATGTTTTTATTTTATTTTTTTCATGCAAAAATATTGTCTAATATTTCCTTTGATTTTTCTTTGACGCATAGGTTATTTAAAAGTGTGTTGTTTCATTTCCAAATATTTGATGATGTTCCATATTTATTTGTATAACTGTGTTCTCATTTAGTGTCATTGTGGTCAGAGAATATACTCTATTGATTACAATCTTTTTAGATTTACTGATACTTATTTTATGGTACATCATATGGGCTAGCATAATGAGTGAGTCACTTTAAAAAAGAATGTATTTTCTTTTCTCCAATTGTGTGGAGTAGACTATAGATGTCAACTAGGTCAAGTAGGTTGATGGTGTTGTTCAAGTCTTTTTTTGCTTACTGATTTATTTTCTGTTCTATTAATTACTGAGAGAAGAGTGTTCAAAATCATCAGCTAAAGTTATAGATTTGTCTATTTCTCATTTGAATTCTGTCCATTTTTTTATTCATATACTTGAAAGTTCTGTTATTCGGTCAGTACACATTTAGAACTGTCATGTCTACCTGATGAATTGGCCATTTATAACTTGCAAATGTCCTCCCTTGTCTTTGGCAATATCCCTTTTATTGAAGTCCACTTTGATACTGATATAGCTCCTCCAGTTTTCCCAGTACTAGTCTTTGCATTGTAACACGTTTTACATCCTTTGACTTTTGCCTATTTTTTTTATATTTAAAGTGCATTTCTTGTACACAGCATATAGTTGGATGCTGTTTTTTAATCCACTGTAAAATATCTCTCTATTAATTGGAGTATTTAGTACATTTATGACTCCATAATTAATGACGTGGTTGGATTTAAATTGCTTTTTCTTTCATGTTTGTCCCATCTGTTCTTTGTTCCTTTTCCCCATTTTCTTTGGGATTAATTGAGTATTTTTGGTATTCAATTTCGTCATCTCAATAGGCTTATTATCTAAACCTCTTTGATTTATTTTTATTGGTTTCTCTAGAGTTTTACAATATGCTTATTTACCCTATCACAGTCTACCTTCAGGGGCATTATATAACTTTACATGTAATGTAAGAACATTACAACTATATGTTTCCATTTTCCTCCCCAAATCCTTTGTGCTATTGTTGTCATACATTTCACTTATGTATATGATACAAGTTGATGACATATTGTTATTTTTATTTAAACAGTCAATTATCTTTTCTTAAAAATGTAAATGAGAACAAATGTCTTTCTATATATTAGACATTTCTGACACTCTTTATTCTTTTCTATAGATTTGCATTTTCATATAGACTCATTTTTCTTCAGACTGAAAATTTTGGTTTAACATTTAGTGTAGTTAGTACAGGTCTGCTGGTGACAAATTTTCTCAGCTTATGTCTGCTTGAAAATGTCTTTTTTTCACCTTCACTTTTGAAGGATATTTGAGCTGGATATAAAATTCTAGATGGCCAGGGTTTTGTGGATTTTATTTTTTCCTTTCAACACTAAAGAATTTATTACAGTGTCATCTGGCTTGTATTTTTTCTGAGAGAAGCCAGGGATCATGTTTAATTTCTGTTTTCCTATTTGTAATATGTCTTTCTCCTCTGGAGGCTTTTAGGATTTTTCTCTTTGCCATTGGTTTTGAGAAATTTGATTATAAAGTGTCTTGATGCAGTTTTTAATTTATCTTGCTTGGGGTTCATTGAGATTCATGGATATGTAGTTTCATATTTTTCACCAAATTTGGGGAAATTTTGAACATTATTTCCACAAATATTTTTTTCTGCCCAACTGCCTCCCTCCTCTCTTTTGGGGGCTCCAGTTTACACGTATATTAGACAGCATGTTACTGTACATGGGTCACTGAGACTGTTCATTTTTTCAGCCCTTTACTTTCTGTTTTTCATTTTGGATAGTTTATATGACTATGTCCTCAATCTTTTTTTCTGTGGTTTCTAATATATTTTCAAGCTGATCTGATGGATTTTTAAAAATTCACAGATTGTACTTTTCAGCTCTAGAAGATCCAATTGCTTCTTTCTTATAGTTTTCATTTCTCTTCTCATTATGTTCACGTTTCCTTTAAATTCTTGAACATATTTATAAGAGCTCTTATCTAGTCCTTGCCTGTTAATTCTACTGCTTCTGTCATTTTGAATGTGTCTCTATTGATTTTGTTCCTCCAGATTATGGACCACATTTTTCCTGCTTTCTCACATATCTAGTCATTTTTTTACTGGAGGCTGGACACTTTGGCTGTTATATTGTAGAATAGCTGGATTTGTTTTTTGTTGGTTTGTTTTGTTTTGCTTTTGTTGGTTTGTTTTTACATCAAAGAGTGTTGAGCTTTGTTCTGACAGGCAGTTAATTTATTTGTAGATCAGCATTACACTTTTGAAGCTTGTTAGAAAGACTTGTTAGAGTGAGTCTAGAGTTGATTTTATGCTATGGCCCACATAACACTACTCTTAAGGTATGGCTTTTCTGGAATCTCTACTGAATTCCCCTTTACTGACCAAGGTCCCTCCACTCTGGTTGGTTGAAATGTGAATGATTCACAACTCTGTGTGAGTTCTGACAGCTTTTGGTTTCCCTCTCCACAGTAACTTTTTTTCTCCCAAGATTTTCTTTGCCCAGCCTAATGGAGTCTCACCTTGTGTGTATGTAGATCAATGTTCAGTCAAAGACTCTTGAGACTCCTGAAGACTTCTCAAGATTGCTCTCTATGTAGCTACCTTTTTTCTGGTACTCTGTTCTACAAATTCTAATCAACTCAGTCATCCTTAAACTCTGATTTTTGTGGCCTCACCTCACCAACCTGACTTTTCTCCACTTGAGCTCCCTTTTCCTGCATTAAGATTATAAAATTCCTCCAGGAAGAAAGCTGGGGTCGTTATAGAGCTTGTATTGTTTGTTCCACTTCTTCCAATGATCACAGTCCTGCTCTGCCTGTTGTCAAGTATCTGAAAATGTTGTGGGTTTTTTGTGGTTTTTTTGTTTTTTGCGGTACGCGGGCCTCTCACTGTTGTGGCCTCTCCCATTGCGGAGCACAGTGTCCGGACGCGCAGGCTCAGCAGCCATGGCTCACAGGCCTAGCCGCTCGGCGGCATGTGGGATCTTCCTGGACCGGGACACGAACTCATGTCCCCTGCATCGGCAGGTGGACTCTCAACCACTGCGCCACCAGGGAAGCCCTGAAAATGTTGTTTTGTATGCTTTGTCTAGTGTTATAGTTGTTTAAGGTGGGAGAGTTAGTCCAGTACCAATTATTCCTTCATGGGAAGACCATATAAGGGACAGCTGAGAATCAATAAAATAATGATACTAACAGATTATATCCACGAAATAAAATAGAATTCATGAGTCTCTTCTTTTTTTTAATTTAATTTTATTTATTTTGGGCTGTGTTGGGTCTTCGTTTCTGTGCGAGGGCTTTCTCTAGTTGTGGCAAGTGGGAGCCACTCTTCATCGCGGTGCGCGGGCCTCTCACTATCGCGGCCTCTCTTGTTTCAGAGCACAGGCTCCAGACGTGCAGGCTCAGTAGTTGTGGCTCATGGGCCCAGTTGCTCTGCGGCATGTGGGATCCTCCCAGACCAGGGCTCAAACCCATGTCCCCCGCATTGGCAGGCAGATTCTCAACCACTGCGCCAGCAGGGAAGCCCCCATGAGTCTCTTCTGATGTGAATTATTTTTTTAATGGGGAGAAAAGAAAGCTTCTCTTTAAAGTAGCATGTCTACTAATAAATGTATAAATAATGATAAAATTAGAAAATCACCATTTGGCAGCCGTGATATTAATACTTAATTCAGCCAAGAAACATCAGTAAATGATAAAACTTGTGATAAATATCTGATGAAGCATAGGATACTTACATAGTTTCCAAGTACTCCCTTCCCCCAAATACCTATTAATTACAAAAGAAGAGGAAGGAACTTTACAGTGGAGAAGCTTGACAGTTAACAGCAGTGATAAGTTTACAAAGCCAGTAATGAGACACATCAAATCATGTACTACCTGGTAGTATGTGTTATGGACTGCTGGGTAAAGGGCAGAGGCAGGGAAGTCAAATAAGAACCTATTGCAATAGTCTAGGGGAAAAATGTTGAAGCTGGATGTTATGGATTGAATTTTTGTGTCCCCCCACCAAAATTCACATGTTGAAGCCCTAACTTTTGTATAGGGAGATAGGAAGTGATAAAAGTTAAATGAGGTCATAAAGTTGAGGCCTTAATTCAATATGGCTGGTGTCCTCATAAGAAAAGGAAGAGACACCAGAGCTCTTTCTCTCCACCTTGTGAGGACACAGTGAGGAAGTAACCATTTGAAAGCCAGGAAGAGAGATCTCACCAGGAACCAAATTGGCTAGAAGCATAATCCTGGACTTCTAAACTTTGAAACTGTGAGAAATAAATGTCTTTTAAGTCTACAGTATCTTGTTATAGCAACCCAAGTAAACTAATACAGTATGAAAACAGATGAACAGAGCATCACTTATATGACATTCCTGACAAAGATGCTTATCCTGAATCTAATCATCAGGAAATATCAGACAAATCCAAATTGGTAAACATTTTACAAAATAATTGGTCTATAATCTTCTAAAACATCAAGGTAATGAAAGTCAAGGAAACACTGAGAAACTGTTCCGGTCTTAAGAAAATTAGAGACATGATAACTAAGTAGAACACATGATCATGGATGCTTTTGCTATATACGACATTATTGAGACAATTGGAAAATGGGAATGGGGTAATTTTCTGATTCTGATAGTTATATTGTTGTTATGTACAAACATATCTTTTTCTTTCTTTAGGAAATACGCATTAAAATATTCATCAGAGATGGGACATAGTGTCAGCAACCTATTTGCAAATGGTTCAGGAGGTAGTTCTTTGTAATATCTTGCAAAATTACAGAAGTAAGTTTGAAATTATTTCAAAACTAAAAGATAAAAATAAATACCACATCCCTGGGAGAATTTTAATCATCAAATACTTAATAGAGGCTGATGAATTTGGAAAGCACCGCAGATTTAGGTAAGCTTAATTAGATAATGAATCCAATTGCATTGACTATTGCTATGCCTGGTCCCCTTTCAGAAGACTATTCGGGGGAGGGGTATTTTTTTCCTTCTATTTCTTTTGTTAGATTGAT
Organism: Physeter macrocephalus; assembly: GCF_002837175.3. Classification (NCBI taxonomy): domain Eukaryota; kingdom Metazoa; phylum Chordata; class Mammalia; order Artiodactyla; family Physeteridae; genus Physeter; species Physeter macrocephalus. The sequence goes on from NC_041224.1 coordinate 176,948,932, forward strand.
CAAGTTTTCTATATTTCTTTTATTTTCCACTACTGATTCAGAAGTTATACATTCTATCATTCTGGTATTTAGTCTTAAATCTTAATATTGTTTATTTTGCATCCCATTCCTTCCTTCTGGAATTATTTTTTTTCTTTTTTTCCCACAAACCCAAACGGAGCAATAAAAGGTGAGGCCCTGGCAGAAAGTGGTAAACATCTGGACACAGATCCTGGCCCCAGGCCTTGACACCCACCAGTGTGTGACCATGGGCATGGTTCTTGACCCTTCACTGCCTTACTTTCCTCATCTGGTTTAGCACAGTGCCTGGAGTCTAGGAGGTTCTCCACGTGTCAGTTTATCTGGAATTGCGTTTTTATATATGTAAAATTGATTTTGTATGTCAAAAACTACACTTTTAACAAAATGAACTACATACAACAGAACATAAAATGTGAGAGTATGTAGCAGCAACTAAGGGTGTTATTCTAAGGCAGCACTATACAATAGAACTGTAGTATGAGCCACATACCTAATTTTAAATTTCTTAGTAGCCTCCTTTAAAAATGTAAAGAGAAACAGAAGAAATTAATTTAATTTAATTTTCTAATAAGTTTAATGAACATCCATCATCTCATATAGATACAAGATTAAAGAAATAGAAAAGGAATATTTTTCCTTCTGAGAACTTTTAGAATTTATTTTCTTAAATATATATATATATATATATAACATAGAACAGCGTTAATTGTATTTATCATGTTGTACATTACCTCACTAGTAGTTTCTTATCTTACAACTGGAATTTTGTACCTTTTGACCACCTTCATTCAATTTCCCCTCCTCCCAACCCCCTGCCTCTGGTCACCACAAATCTGATATCTTTTTCTGAGTTTGTTCATTTGTTTTTGACGGTAATTGACCTACAACACTATGTTAGTTCCTGATAAACAACATAGTGATTTGATATTTCTATACATTTCAAAATGATCACCACAATAAGTCTAGTTATTATATGTCACCATATAAAGATATTACATAGTTCTTGACTATATTCCCTACACTGTACATTTCATATCCATGACTCATTTATTTTGCAACTGAAAGTTTGTACCTCTTAATCTCCCTCAACTATTTCTTTCCTCCTCCCTAGCCTCCTCCCCTCTGGCAACCATCTGTTCATTCTCTGTATCTATAATTCTGTTTCTGTTTTGTTATATTTGTCCATTTGTTTTGTTTAGATTCCACATATAAGTGAAATCATACAGTATTTGTCTTTGTCTGACTTATTTCACTTATTTCACTTAGCATAATACCCTCTAGGTCCATCCATGTTGTTGCAAATGGCAAGATTTCATTCCTTTTATGGATGAGTAATATTCCATTGTGTGTGTGTATATATGTGTATATATATATATATATATATATATATATATATATCTCACATCTTCTTTATCCATTCACCTATTGATGGGCATTTCTGTTGCTTCCATATCTTGGCAATTCTAAATAATGCTGCAATGAACATAGGGGCCCATATATCTTTTCTAATTAGTGTTTTCATTTTCTTCAGATAAATACCCAGGAGTAGAATTGTTGGATCATATGGTAGTTCTTTTTTAATTTTTTTGAGGACTCTCCATACTGTTTTCCATAGTGGCTGCTCCAATTTACATTCCCACCAACAGTGCACTAGGGTTCCCTTTTCTCCACATCCTCACCAACACTTGTTATATGTTGTCTTTTTGATTCAAAACCATTCTGACAGGTGTGAGGTGATAGTTCACTGTGGCGTTGATTTGCATTTCCCTGATGATTAGTGACATTGAGCACATTTTCATGTGCCTGTTGGCCATCTGCATGTCTTCTTTGTAAAAATGTCTATTCAGGTCCTCTGTCCATTTTTAAATTGTATGGGTTTTTTTATGTTGAATTGCATGAGTTCTTTGTGTATTTTGGATATTAACACCTTATTGGATATATAGTTTGCATATAACCTCTCCCATTCAGTAGATGGCCTTTTTGTTTTTTGGTTTTTGTTTTTAATTTTTATTGGAGTATAGTTGATTTACAATGTTGTGTTAGTTTCAGGTGTACAGCAAAGTGAATCAGTTATCCATATACATAGATCCTCTCTTTTTTTAGATTCTTTTCCCATATAGTGGCCTTTTTGTTTTGTTGATAGTTTCCTTCACTGTGCAAAAGCTTTTTAGTTTGATGTAGTCCCATTTGTTTATTTTTGCTTTTTTTTCCCTTGCCTGAGGAGACATATCCACAAAAAGTATTACTAAGACTCAGGTCAAAGAGCATACTGCCTATGTTTTCTTCTAGAAGTTTTATGGCTTCAGGTCTCACATTTAAGTCTTTAATCCATTTTGAACTTATTTTTGTGCATGATGTGAGAGAGTAGTCCAGTTGATTCTTTTGTAACTGTCCAGTTTCCCCAACACCATTTACTGAAGAGGCTGTATTTTCCCCATTGTATACTCTAGCCTTCTTATTTTTGTCTTGTTTAAGTAATTCAATTAATAATCATGTTAGAGAGCATCTGCCTGTAGTTTCTATTCTATGTTCTGGTTTATCTAAAAATATCTTTGTCATCCTTGCCCCTAAAGTATAGTTTGGTTGGGTATAGAATTATAGGTTCACAATTATTTTGTTTCAACTTCAAAGACATTATTTCATTTCTTTCTGGCATATGTTGTTGTTTGTGACAATTTGGCTAATCTGATTGGTGTTCTGTTTAAAGTAATCTATGTTTTATTCTCTGGTGGCCTTTAGGATTTTCTCTGTCTTTGATATTCTGCAGTTTCACTATAAAGGCTCCAAGCGTGAAGCTTGACGGGTCTTTCTGCAGTTCTGAAAATTTTTCAGCTCTTATTTTTTAAAATACCACCTTGCTGTCTTTCACCCCGGTACCTCTATCTTGACATTTGATGGAGCTTTCATTTTCTATCTTCCATGATTCTGAAGTTTTCTTTTATATTTTCCATTTTCATGATTTTCATCCTATTAGATTTATGTTGAAGCTTCTCATTCTATATTCCTTACCTCTTTATTTCTCTCATAATTGATATTTCTTTCATATTTTCCATCTCTTCAATATTTTCTATGCTATTAGTCATATAGTGAAGTGCTTCATTCTGTCTTCAAATTTTTTTAACTTCTCATTTACATATCCTGTGCCTTTAATAATTTTTAGCTCTAATTCCATGGGCTAGATTCTGAAAGACTTAATCAGTTCAGTCTTCTAACTCATTTGTTCTTTTCTCAGCTGTGTCTGGTTGATCATTTATCCATCTACTGAGAAGCTTTGTTTTTAATTCCAATAAATATTTTTATTTTTCACCCAGATGCAGAGAGTTGTGTCAGCAGTGATCCTCATTTGAAAGCAGGTTGCAATCATATGGTTTTTACAAGGCCCTTACTTTATTTTTTCTCTTCATTCCTGATCTCAAGTACCATTCCATTCCCATGGACAATCATTGTGCAATATATAGTACATAGACTATAATTGGGGTGCCTTATGATCATGGACAAAGAGCCTGCAGCAGAGACTGGCTAGATGCTCTTTAATCTCATTTCCACATCTTGAGCGCTTCCTTCTCCAGCCCCCTTTGCAGTTAAGTCAGGGTCCTACAACTACTTCTGGTCAAAGAAATTTGGGTGGAAATGGTACAAGGTAAAATTGTAGGCATGTGGAAGGGGGTGTGTGGGGATGCTGGGCTGACAAGATATGGACTACAATGAACACCCACTGCCTTTGCCTACACGTCTGCCTGCCTGGCATTCAGCCCCCTTCATATGATGGCATCCCCCCAGTAATGCTTTAGAAGACTATCTGATCACCACCGTATGCCATCTTGATAAGTCCATCAATCAAAGCATCTGGCATTCACTGGAACAAAGCATGACTGGCTACATAATTTGTGAGACCTCTTGTTCAAAACTTATTAAGAATTTCTATATGGCAACAACAGAGAGTCGAACCAAATGCAGGGCTCTTCTAAGGGCAGGGCTGTATGAGACTTCCCAGGCTGTCCACTCAGGAAAGTCACCCCAAAACGATCAGACTCTCCCTTCCAAAAATGTAAATCTTGACCACAATGACATAGGTTCAGGAAAAACCTGTAACTAATTTCCCCTGGAGGACTCCATTGGTTTCTGCTACTCACATCCCCAGGGAATTCCTGATTCCCGTCTTTTCCCAATCTGATTCATTTGCTTCTTTTCAATGCTATCAGCCCTTATGCCATTTCCTTCCCTTTGGCTTAATTTAACTCTGGTCAATTTCTGACGAGTAAATGAAACAGTGAGTAATTCCACTGGAGTCCTCTGATCCTTCGTTTTCCACCTGAAAAATAGGAGTAATGGTATACACCTCCGAGGACCCTAGTTATAATTAGAAAAAGACAAACGACTGTGATGTGTACAGTACAATCCCTTGCATATACTAGGAGTTATTAAATACAAGTGTTCTTTCTTCATCTTCACTCCCTACCAGAAGCAACTAAATGCCAGTCTCTCTGTTATTCAGACCGAAGCATTATCCATCTCAGGCCTAGGTCGAGAAGTCAAGTGTTTCATATCCATCAGTTACTATGAGAACTTCTCTTTGGTAGACCAAGAGGGGAGTTGGCTAGGACCCCTGCCAAGGAGTGGAAAGGAAAAAGATCCAGGGGTGAGTGTGGTAGATTTGCAAGAAATTCGGTTGCCCTGTGACTAATCCCCCTCCCTAAGAGCACATCAGATTTCTTTGGGGAAACCAGCTCTTCCTCCATGTGTGTTCTCTGAGAGGGATTCCAGAACAAGCCTCCCACTCTGGAAGCCTAAGGACCAGATTCTAGCTCTCCCTGCCCTGCTCAGCCAATCAGAGCCTGTCTTCCAGGATCTGACTCTTAAATCATCACATCAGAGTGATGTGAGTAGAGAAGGGGGGCTTCATTGTAGCTCCAGCACCTTAAGGGGGTGACGGTGGCCTCTTGGCCAGGCTGCCTCAACTGTAAAAATGCATCTGTTCTTCCGGCTTCCTCTGCTTCTCCCTGAGTTGTCTTGGTTTCCGCCCATTCCCAAGGCTGGTTGTAGGGCTTCCCATCCATTTCAGGAGCTCCTCCATCCCCCAACAAACACCCCATGATATCTTTTCACCAAAGCTCCCTTTGCTTAGGACGACCAAATAAGTTTCTATTTCTTGCAGGAAAGACCCCAGATTTCTATAGAGAACCAACTCTCTGTCCTCCAGAAGACCCAATCTTGCAGAGCCAAGACTATGTGAAGATCCAAAAGGATAAAGTCCGGGAATGGGGAATGGAGCCCAGGATCAGCTGCTGAGCAGAATCAGACCCCAAGTAGGAGGAATCCACGGCCTCACCTGGCACGTTGCATAGGTGAGCTCACGGCTTCCCGCTGGAGTAGATATTAAGATCCCTATTTTTCAGAAAAGGAAACTAGACTTCATGGACTTAGGTGATATGCCAAGAGGTAGGAAAGCTAGAACTTGAACCAAAATCTCTATAAGATGTTCTTATGCCCATTTTGACAGCTGAAGGGCCCATCTGTCCAGATGAAAGGTAAGTCAGATTTATTAAGCAACAGCCAAGTGCTAGGTGCTGCCCTTGGGCAAGAGCTTCTCATGTGTTATGTCATTTAATCCAAATAACTCAAGTTCTGTTCTTCTGTCTTTCCAAGCATTATGATGTTGTTTTTCTATTTCCAATCTACTCTTTAAATATGGGAATATATAGTACCAGAGGGTGCCCAGAGTAAGCTCAAATGGTTCTGCGCTGTTAGGAAACCATCCTCCAAAGGAAGGCATGCTGTTCAGTCCACGCATCACATCTTAGGGGCCAACAGTGTAACCTCCATATGGAATACAATATATATCGAAGGACAGGTCATAAAAACACGTGAACTTGAAGCTGAAAGAGATCGTATTCAGACTCACCATAAAATGCAGCAATTGTTTAAAAGCTGAGACCCAGAAAAGAACATTTCAGGGAGGCGTAGTCTATCACTGACATTGTTTGGAATTGTCAATGCATAGTGATAATTAAAAGCCAACTCCAGTTTGAGTCGGTTTTATTTGTTTGCTGAAATTCCCTGAAGACAATGCATCCCCTTCTTTCCTGCTCCCTCAAGCCCTGCCCCTAGTACATCATTTCCATCTTACAGATAAAGAAAGTAGGCCTAGGAGAGGCTCAGCATGTGAAGTCACTAGTCCAGAGGGAAGGCAGAATCCAAAGGAAAGTGGATGCCAAGCTGGCCTTCTTTCTACTCTGCCCGGCAGCGGGCAGGCCTGAAGGTGCAAAAGCAGAGATTCCGTCCTTCCGACGTGAGATGAACACCCTGCCTCTCCCCCCGCCACCCTCCCCTTGCTGCCTTTGAGAGGGGTGCTCAGTGGAATCCTCCCAAGAACGCACACTCTTCCTGGAAGGGGGACAAGCTTCAGGAACACAGCCGCCCAAGAGCTGCGTTCGAGTCCCAGGCCCACCTTGGCGTCATTTCGAGGGTCCCCCTGGAGGCGCTCCTGAGCGCGCCCCTATCTCCCAGGTTGTGCCATGAGGCCACGGATGGGAGAGCAAGTCGTCAGTGGTGGCCCCGCGAGGGTCCGAGGGACCGACCCGTCTCTAACATGAGCGTCCGCATCTGCAACCCGCATCTGCATCCCGCGTCTTGAAGGATTCTCGTGCCTGCCATCTGGAGGGAGAAAGCCGGACCGGGGCACCAGGCCAAGAATAGCGTCGACGCCGGAGCCTCCCGGGAGCCAAGCGGCACCATGTGTCTGAGCATTATCATTTACACTGAGGAAGCGGGTATTTAGAAAACAGGGCTGGTCCCAAGCACGCCATCTGTGGCCAAGCTTTCCCGGCCCACCGCACCATATTGTGGAAGGCGCAGGCGGAAGGAAACAGCGGCCGTGTGCGCAGTGTTTGTTTGGTTTGCGGCTTTTGTTGTTTTTTGTTTTTTGTTTTTCTAACAAATTCAAATGTGGCTTCCTCACTTCGCAAAGCAGGCTGAATGGCCCCGCAAGTCAGAGTCGCTGGAGGGAGAGAAGGATTGAGGCGGCGTGGGACTGTACACTGGCTCCGGAAGGTAAAGAAGCATCCTGCCCAGTGCACACTGAGGGCTTGGTCCCTGTCGGGCTCTTGGCTAAGGGCGATATGTACATGTGTAGATATATTTTATGTGTACATCTAATTTCTTTAATCTGCACAACAGCCTTAAGTGCTAGATACTGTTACTTACTCCATTATGTAGACATGGAAAGGAGAGCCCAGAGAGGTTGAGTAACTTGCCCGTGGCCACACAGCTAGAGAAGGTGGAGCCCAAGCCGGGAGGCAGGTTTAATCCGCACCCACCCTGGCCATCCTCTGGGGCCCTTCTATCCTTAAGACACACAGAGCTCTTTTCCAGCCCTTTCTGGCAACTTGTACACCTCACTGGGTCACTGTCTTTCATGTGGTCCTGCTGTATTTTGCTTAGGGCACGGACCGAATGTGAAATCATCTTCCTTATGAATTTGTTGTCTTCTGTTGCCCTCACCAGACCATCCGTTCGTTGCAGCCCAGGCTGTGTTCTTCATCGCTGTATTCCCTGTAATGGGGGCGCAGGGCAGGCCACCCCTGGGCTTCCTCATCTATAAAATCAAATACTTGCCTTCGGGGTTGGGGTACGGGGCAAGCAGTGCGAGGGTGGGACCCTGCCTTTGAGCTCACATAACCCCCTCATGTCCACTCTCCTGACACTTGTCATCCTGCCTTCAAGTATTCTGTGTACCTGGCTGTCCATGACCCCAGGTGGGGCAGAGCCATGTCTAACTTCTTTGCTACTCGGCACATAATAGGTGCTCAAGAAACTACCATTGAATTATGACTAAAGAGCCCTCATTCCCTCTTCCTTCCCTCAGCCTCAGTTTCCCCATCTGTAACATGGCCCACTGGTCTCTAAAGCTCTGTCCGTCTCTGACCCCCTCCCAACTCCTCCAGCCCTGCAAGAGCCGTGGGCAAAGGGGTGATGAGAAAGCTGTTCTCTGTTCGCTAATGCAGGCCCCAAGGTGCTGCCTTCCCCTGCCCCCGACCCCGCCCTGCCCCGCACTCGCCAGGCAGCCACCCTTGGGAGGAGCCGGCCCTGTTAAGGCACAATTATCTCACCACTGTTAAGTGGCTGCAGGAGCAATTGGTTTTGGGGAGTGGCAGGCAGGCTCTGCTTCTGGAGCACATGGTAAAATTTGGTGCAATTAGCAGCGAGGGAACACACATTACTACTATTATTATGTTTTTCTGGCACTCTGGCCCTGTTGCGGGCTGTCTCCTTTCTTTAATTTCTTTTTTAAGGAAGGAAAAAAAATGCTCTTTGGGAACTGAAGCAAAATAAAATGCCAAGAATTAAAAATGCAAATTCATCCAAGATGTTTTCTGCCCAAGACGGCAATGGCCACATGGCTCGATAACATTTTAAATGTTAAAAAATGGGTAATTTTCAGTAAAAATCAAATTTGCCAGAGCCCGAGTTTAAACGAATCCCATATAGCACTCGGGCACCTGGCCAATATTCATGAACAACGAGTCCCTTCAGAAGGTTACGTACTATTAAAATGAGGAGAAAACACAAACTTCACATATGCACCGCTGGTCCGTGGGCATCTGCAGAGCATGGGTGGCTGGATCCAGCTCAGGCCTGGCGATTTCTCTCCCTGCTCTTGGTTGCCCCGTCTGTAAAATGGACGTAAACAAAATCCAACTTTGGGCTGTGATTAAGAATAGTAAGACTGTTGTAAAACCGCAGACAATGTTTTCTTAATAAGTGTTGAACGAATGCCTCACTAAGCGGAAGCTTCTAAGGACGAGGATGGAAAATCTGAGTTGTACTCGGCCCACCCCCCCCGTTCTGCACTGCCCAGCCAGGGGTCTGGCTCCTAATTAATGGTCCGCAAGTGCATTGACAGAGGTGGAGGCCTTCGTGTGCCCAGCGCCCAGCCCCATGGTTCAGAGAGCCCCCGTCTAGCCAGAGGGGTCAGGGCTCAAGACAGAAACGAATGCCTCCCCCACCGTCATCCTCCCGTATTTCGTGGCTCAGTTAGTTTCACCCACCGGGCAGGACACGGTTGGGAACACTGGTCTTACCGCTGGCCACGCCTGGGCTCAAATCCCCCTCTGTCTTTTACTGGCCATGGGACCTTAGGGAAGGCAGTAAAGCTCCGCAGGCCTCAGTGTCCCCAACTGTAAAATGGGAACCACAGTGGACCCCACCTGCCAGCGCTGTTGTAAGGATGACTCACAAAGCTTTGAACCTCTGCATGGCCCGTGGTAAGTGCGCAAGGCAGGAGGCTGTTTCAGTCTCTGTATTAGTGTCAAAGAAGCTGCCACCCTGGTGTCCCTTGATCTAAGACGAATCCTGCATCCGACCAAGATGCTCTCCCTTAGACAGCAAGGTAGGAGGGGGACCAGCCCCCATTCGCTGGGTCCTGGTCAGGACCCAGCTGGAGACGCGACGGGAGCCTCTCCACCTGCCTCGGTTCTTCTTTCCCCCAAAGTCAGATTTGCTCCCTCTTCTGTCTGGAACCCGCCACCTATCACGTCGACTCGCCCAGAGCCAAAACCGGCCCTAACCTTGGCCTTCAAGGTCATACGTGTTGTACCCACCATCCCCCTCCCCCTCCCATGACATCCTGACCTCATCTCCGCCCACCTCCCCACACGGGCCCTCTGCCCGCTTCCAGCACACCAGTCACCACCAGCCCCACCCGGGCCTTTGCTCTGCATCCTTTTCCAGAACCCTCTGCCCCAGGTATCCGCAGGACTCACCTGTCACTGCCTCCAGGTCGCCTCCTCCAAGAGGTTTCTCCCGCCCACCTGGCAGAGACCGCAGCCGTACCTGCTCACAGCACTTGTCAGCAGTCGCCCTGGAACAACACCTATGTGGGGTCCAGTTCCTTCCTCTCCCGAAGCAGCGTGCGCTGCACGCGGGCAGGGGCTTGGTCACCTAAGTTTCTTTGAAGACCTGAAGACCGGGGTTCTCAGGGGAAAGCGAAAGTGATCTGCCCCAAGGTGGGGACTGGAGCCCTCGGGGCGAAGGGACCCACCTCATCTCACAGATGGGAAAATGCAGGCACAGAGAGGGGAAGGGACCTGCAAGGCCCCGCGACGAGTCAGAGCCCGCCTCCGTCTTCAGGTTGTTTATGAGCTAATGCATCAGACAGACAAGGATGCAGGATTCACGGGGTGCAACCACGGGGCAGCTTGATTTTGCCTCCAATCGCCCCTTTAAAATGCATTCAAGGGGTAAAGCTCTTCTCCTGTTTCCGGATGGTCCTCAGAAGGCTCATGACTTTGCAGGTCACTCAGGCAATAAAAGAGCTGTCGTCGCTTTAAGTCACAAAACTCTGTGTCACTCTGGCAATTAAAAGTGTCTTGTCGTCATCGAAGCTTCAGAAGGGATTGAAAGTTAAAGCTGGTCTCCTCCCTGGGCCTGCTCCCCGCCCCCCACCACGCTTCTCTCGCCCCCTCACCCACGCCCCCCCTGCTTCTCTCGCCCCCTCACCCACGC